>NW_020954590.1:59684673-59849570 GCF_900497805.2 Vombatus ursinus
AATTTGGAACTCAAAATCTTGTGGAAGTAAATGTTGAAAACAAAAAATAAATAAAAATAAAATAAAATAAAAAAATAAAAAAATGTGAGGGTCCAACCATAAAATGAGCTCTCCTGCCTTTTAAAATTATCAGACAGATACTTCAATAAAAATTATTTTACTTACATTTAAAAAAAATAAACTAATTTTGAATTGGGTAATTGAGCCAATACAGTCCCTATTTTCTTTCTTTCTTTCTTTCTTTCTTTCTTTCTTTCTTTCTTTCTTTCTTTCTTTCTTTCTTTCTTTCTTTCCTTTTTAATCTGTAGGGGAAAGAATAAGCATGTGTATAGCACCTACTATGTCAGGCTCTATGCTAAGCCATTTTTATAAATATTATCTCATTAGATCCTCACGGTAATCTTTGGAGATAGGTGCTATTATTATCCCCGTATTACACTTTAGGAATCTGCAGCAAACAGAGGTTAAGTGACTTCTGAAAGTCACAGACATATTAAGTGTCTGAGATTTGATTTGACCATCATGAGCAAGTCTTCATGACTCCTGACCCAATACTCTAACCACTATGCCACCAGCTACCTGTGATATCTAGTAAAATGTCACTCATTTTCCTGGGCATTTCTTACTTCCTGGTTGAGCTGAAACAATTAAAATGTTTCATTTTAGTTTTCTCTGGCTAGCCAAGAAAACTCTCCTAGTTTAGGGGTGATCATTTTGGAATGAAAGTCTATTTTCATGTGAGCTTAATCCAAACATATTCAGACATGCAGGAACATAGGTTCACAGATATAACTAGAAAGACCTTCTGAAACCATCTAATCAACCCCCTTGTTTTTCAGATAATAAAATTTAGACTCAAAGAGATTAAGTGACTTTTCCAATGTCACATATCTAATAAATGTTAGAGTAAGCATTTGCACCCATTTCCTTTGTCTTAAGGGTCAACGTTTTTTATTCTGTATCATGATTTCTCAAAGTCCATATGTATGTTGTCAGGAAAAAAAAAACAATATGCACTAACTCCTAAAACCAAGTAGAATTTATTTTTGGCTTATCCATGCCACTACTTCCCTCCACTAGCCAAAATAATTAGGAATTAATTATAACACAGCACTTGAGAAGTGTGTGAAATACTTACTTAGAGAAAAAAAAAGATGCTGGGAGTGTTGCATCCACTGAGATACTCATTATATTTTGGACCATGTTGCCAGCACGACCTGAAGCAGTCAATCTTGGAGTCTGTTTCACTTTTTTTTCCTACTGGCTAGAAAAATTTACTAACTCACAGTGTTAGCCTATTGATTATCTTTGCAATTTCTTCCCTGTCTATCTACTCAGACAATCTATGGAATCAATTTTCCAAAAGAGCAGTAATTTGCTATGGTATCTAAAGCCCCAAAACATTAAAATAATCATTATAGAGTCTAGCCTTTGCCAATTCCATAATTCTATTCATCAGTGTAGTTCACACATACTGATTTGTACAGATCATAGACTAACTTATTAAGTATCCTCATTCTGATGTAGAACCTCTTTTAATTGTTAAAGTTGAACAGAGTGTCTAGTTTTTCCTCATAAGAACAATGGTCTTTTGACACATAAGCATTTGTCTAGAAGGCTTGAGAATTTCCCAATACCACTTGTTTCTCTGGGTAATTGACTCAGAAAATCATTTGATGAAGGTTTTTTTTTTTATTTTCTTTTTCTCTATAGATCATTATCAGGTCAACTTTTGCATTACTTACTTAAGTAATTCTCGGATGGTGAATCCAGTCCAAGGTTAAAATTTGCTCAGGCCATCCTAATTATTGACAGATAAGATGTTGAGTACAATCTGATGTGGAGGAACTGATGACCATCACTGGTTAACCTTGCTTTAGGTTTTTCTTAAGTTTTCTAGAAAATATCACCCACTTCATGCCATTAAATCTTTCAAGAAGAAGTTTTTGATTAAATATAAGTATTGTATGAGTACTAAAGAAGATTTACTGAAACTTTTAAAGAGCAATTTCTGTCCCTTTATAAATTTGGATATGCATTTGAATTGTCATTACCCTGAAGCTGTGCCAGCAGCAGAGCTTATTACATAAATAGATTCAAGATACTTGCCTTTAAATTCCTATTTCTACCAAAATTCCCTGAATATAAGATAGAAGGAAAAAGAGGGTGAAAACACTACAGTAGTTTCAAAGATATTAGCTTGAAACAAATTGTTGTCTCATGTGAATGGGGATATTGCTATAGAAAAGGGTAGGAATGGAAAAAAGTGGAAAGTGAAATGAATCAACCTAGTATATAGAATAATGGAGGCTTGGAAACTTTTTTTTTAACCCTTCAAAGAAAAGGGAAATATGTTCAGAGACATGAATGGGCATGAGAAGAAGGTCCAAGAATAAGGTTAATGTAAAAAAAATGGGTTTACAAAGTAGCACCCTGCCATAGAATATGGTCAAGCATCTGTATTTGTTTCAATATGGGAAACAGCCCCATCATCAGAGATCCCAACTTAGTAGGTGGTCTTTGAGCTACTGAGATGGAAAAAAAATTAAGCCAACTTGACTCTATTTTAAATGATCTCATAACTGATGTAAGTAGGTGATCAAACATGTAATTAAATCATTTTATGCATTCCATAAACATTTATTAAGTGCCTACCCTATGGTAGGCAATGTGCTAAAATCTAGGGATACAAAAATAGGCAAAAGATAGACCCTGTCTTCAAGGAGCTTACAATGTGATGAGGGAAGCAACATGCAAATAAATATATACAAAGCAAGCTATGTACAGCATAAAGAGAAAATAATTACAAGAGGGAAAATACTGAAATTAAGAAGGGTTTGGGCAGACTTTCTATAGAAAACTGGATTTTAATGAGGACTTAAAGGAAGCCAAGGAGATCACTAGTTGGATTGGAGGAGTGTGAGCATTCCAGACATGCAGGACAGTCAGAGAAAATGTCTGAAGCTAAGAGATATAATATCTAGTTTGTGGAAGACATAGTCAGACAGTGTCACTGGACTGAAGAGGACTTGTTGGGGAAGAAAGTGCAAGAACACTGGAAAGATAGAAGGGAACTAGATTATAAATTTTTTGAATGTAAAAAGGAATATTATTTATTTGCTCCTGGAGGAAATAGGAAGCCACTAGAGTTTATTGAGTGGTGGAGGGGTGTTGTGATGTAATGAGACCTGCATCTTAGGAAAATCATATTAATGACTGAATGGAAAATGAAATGGAGTGGAGAGAGACTTGAAGAAGACAGAATCATCAGCAGGCTATTGAAGTAATCAAAGTGTGAGGGGATGATGCTTGCCCTAAAGTGAGGACAGTGTTGGAGGAGAGAAGGGGGTGTATTTGAAAGAGGTGACAAAGGTGAAATTGCCAGCTCTTGGCAACAAGTTGGATGTGGGGTGTGAGAAGAAGTAAGGAATCCAGGATGACTATGTTGTAAGCCTGAGGGACTAGGAGGATGGTATTGCTTTCTATAGAAGTAGGGAAAGTAGGGAGGAGGTCTGGAAGGAAAGGTAATTAGTTTTGTTCTGGACATATTGAGTTTAAGATGTCTAGTGGACATTTCTGGTTGAGATGTTTAAAAGGCATTTGGAGATATGAAAATGGAGGTCAGCAATGCATCTGGGCTAGGAAAGGTAGTTTTGAGAATCATCAGCTTAGAGATGATAATTAAGTCCATGAGAACTTATGAGATCACCAAGTGAAGTAGTATAGAAGGAGAGGGTTGTTTGGGGTATTCAAGGAAGACTAGCACCTCTGGTGTGAGGGCTTTCTGAGCCATCTTCACTTTTGGCATTGGAACTAATTTAGTGAACTTTCAAATGTGGCTCCAAGAAGCTGTAGGATGTGCTGCAGCCATGCCCTGGTGTCTTAACAGATAGGTTAAACTAGGTTGAGGGGAATGAATAGGCCTCAAATCTGTCAATGAGTTAGGGGGGGTGTCTTCCCCATGTATGTTAAGACTTTCCCTGGTGGAATGGAAAGATGAGAACAATGGGTCACAATGGTCATGAAGGAGGCTGAAGCAGGTGCTCTTGAGTGCTTAGAGCTTGGTCAGACATTGAAGAACCTAAGATCATCCACTGTGTCCCTGGCCACCAACAGTCATCTTGACTTTTGTCTTCCCAGTGGACTTTGATGAAAAGATAGTGAGCCTGATGGCTTGTGCAACTCTGTCTCACTTAAATCTAATTCATGTACAAGTAAAAATATCACAAAGGTCATTGGTCCTCTTTGAAAATGAAAGACAAACAACAACAATAGAAGAGGGAGAGAAGGGGACACAGGATAGAAACTGAGCAATACCTATGGTAGAGGGTGTAATCTGGAGAAGGATCAGCAATGAAGACTGAAGACCAGTCAGATAGGGAGGAGGAAAATCAGGAGAGTCATAGCCCAAAAATCTAAAAAGTATAGTATTAAGGAAGAAAGTGATTAATAGTGACAAAGGCTTCAGAGAGGTCAAGGAGAATTGAGATTAAGAAAAGATCAATGAATTTAGCAACTAGATCATTAGTAACTTTGAAGAGAGCAGTTTTGGTGCAATGATAAACTCAGAAGCTACATTTAAATGGGTTAAGAAGAAAATGAAAAGAGAGAAAGTGGAGGCATCTATTACAGATCACCTTTCCAAAGAGTTTAGCTACAAAAGACAGATGAGAAATAGGCCAAGAATTAGAAGGTTTTTTTTTTCAAGATGGGTTTGGGGAGAGACATGGACATCTTTGTAGGCTGTAGGAAATGAGTCAGTAGAGAGGGAGAGATTGAAAATAGGTGAAAGAGTGAAGATGACAGAAGGGGTAATCTGTTGGAGGATTCAGGATGGGAAATGGGGTTGGTTAACCTTGATAAGGAGTAAAATGACTTCATCATATTAAACAGGAGCTAAGGAGAAAAAAGCGACATTCTCTTTCCAGAACTTATGATCCATTGACTTGGCCTTTTTTTTTGCAAGTTTGGCTTTACTTTATAAAAATACATAACTAAAAGGCAAATAACAGTCTTCATTCAAGACTTTAACACTCACTAGATTAAATATTTTAGGTATTTCATTTCAACAGAAAGAAAAATAGATAAACTCAACCTAAAGACTTGAAACAAGGTTATGCATGACATTCACATTTCAAGAGTGAACAATACCAGAAGGGTAATCATCAAAGAAAATGCTATGATTTATTGGGACATGTCCATTTTCCAAAAGAAATAATTTTATTGATATGGCATTTCCATGGCTTGAAATTTCACTTTGGTTCACTGAAAACAAGTTGATTCATGAAACATCAGAAATATGACCTCTTTCTCTACATAAAGTAAGCATCTCTAAATTGCTTTTAAAATAAAACATTAAACTTCTCTGAAGTACGAGCTATGCTTTCAAATTCCTATATTTTCCTTTTCAGAAAACTGGTAATGAAAGTCATCTTGCTGGATCCTGTCTGGCTGAGAGTTGAACATCTGATATACTCTGTTTGACAATGTTGACAATGGTACTGAAATGGAGAAATATTGATTATAGTCAGAATATCAACTCAAAAAATATATAAATGTTAAGGTATTTGGTTATGTTGTTAGATTAATGCAAGATCTCTCTTAAGCTTTGTAAACAACTGTTAAAATTCCTTGTAACCTCAGAAGAAATGACTTATTTAACAAAAAAAAACTGCATTAAACTATTATTTTTATCCTTATCCCCTATGAAAGATATCAAGTCCTCTGAAAGAAACCCAACTGGCTCAAGAACTCTTACAAAGTTGAACTAATGTATGCATATTTTCAGCAGGAGGTTGTTAGATTTATACTTTGAAGTCTGCAGGTTTTCTTAATAGAAAAATGGCTTAATAGCCAGTACTTGCCAAACTGTTATTTCATAGTACAACATATTCTGCTGTACCTTCAAATCCTACTCAAGGACCACAGTAGTAACTACCAGGATCCTGAGCTTAAAATATAAAATAAAATAAAACAAACAAACTCCAAAAGATATTGGACACAGAATTTCAGTATGCAGCAGCTACATTTCTGAAGTTGCTAATTGTGGGGAAAAAAAAAGACTTATAAGACCTATGGATCAAGATTGATCTTTAAATCTCAAACCACATCTGCATTGAAAAGATAACAACTAAGATGCTCATTGTAATTCTACCTGCCATATTTAATCACTCAAACACTGAAGCTGGGGTAAAGTCACCCATATATTATTATATCAAAAATGGTTGGTAATTTTGCTGTTTATATTGTTCCAAAGAATTTGTTATGCTCTATATACATGGCAATTGGCAAAAGACAGTTCTAGAAGACACCCTTATTAATCTGATTTTAGTCCTTTTTATAGATTCCAACACTATATTTAAATCTGATAAAGACATATAAAGCATATATCAGGCCCATAAGAACTCTAATTTGGCTAAGGCCATATTACATAGGTATACTATGTTGGTGACAAATATGTGTAGGTAGATGAGCTAAGACTAGCTATGGGGCCAAAGTAAAACCTCACCCAAACAAGTTATTTTAAAAGTGCTGAGACTCTCAAACTGGAACTGAGGAACTTGTAATAAAATCTAACCCTATCTACCTGAAAGCATATCCAATCATATCAGATCCATAATTGTGGGGTGGATGAGTAAAAATAATCTTTAAAGCATCACTAAGATAATGACATCAGAGGTTGAGAATGATGCTTTGGGTTAACTAAAAACAGCAAAATGCAGCCTGATTCTAGCAGCATGAAATTATGTTAGCTTTAAGGTGGATGATGGTAGACTCTGACAACTTGGTCTGTCTGTCTTTACCCTTAGGCTGTGAAGTAAGTTCTTCTTGATAAGTCTAAAGGACCAACTATTCGAGTTTTCTGTACAATAAATGTGTCTATAGACCTCAAAGGCCCAGTTAAAACATTTTTACCAGTTAAAGAATGTGAGGCA
Source organism: Vombatus ursinus (assembly GCF_900497805.2). Lineage (NCBI taxonomy): Eukaryota > Metazoa > Chordata > Mammalia > Diprotodontia > Vombatidae > Vombatus > Vombatus ursinus. The sequence goes on from NW_020954590.1 coordinate 59,691,609, forward strand.
TACTCATAAAGTAATCAGATGTATGGCATAAAATTACATGTGAAAATCTTTATTTGTAGTTGTACTTTGTATGATGAAGGGAGTGCCATGGTGGTGAACATGATGGTATTCCTCTAGGCAAAATTGATGTTTATTTATTGTTTTTGAATAAATATTGATACATAAAAACTTAAAGTCCAAGAAAAAAATGTCAGAAACTACTTCCCTCTTCTCTCCTAACCAGACACAGAAAATCTTTTCAATTACCATCCCAATATTCCCTAACAAACCTTTCAGACTGGTTAAATGGTTTTGACAGCATGCCTCAGCTAGAGGAGGAGGAGAATATAGTAACTAGAAGGATAGGGAAGAGAGGGGAATGATGGTGGGAAGCTAAAGAAGAAAGAAAAGAAGAATTGTCACAGGAAGAGGAGAGGAAGGCTAGAGGGAGAAAAAATTAAGGATGCTTGCCTGCCCTTTCCATGTTTCACCCATTTGTGGAGGGAAAACTTTCAGGCTAGTTGGGTGTTTTGGCCTGGCCTTTTAAGGCCCAAAGCTAACCACAGCTAGTTTCCACAATATGAAAGCAAAGGAAGAGCTAACTAAATCTGTTTGTCTGTTACTCTCTCTTTTTTGTCTCTGTCTCTCTCTCCTTTCTTTCTCAGAAAAAAAGAAACAAATATTTATGCATGGCACACTAGAATGAGCATCGCATAATTTCATAATCTGGTGTCAGACTAGGAGTCCCAAGACCTGGCTTTGCATCCTGACTATCACAATTATGACTTGTGTCACCTTGATTATAAAGAAATATATAGTTTTCTCCTCTGTCATATGAGGGAGTTGTTGGACTTTATCCCTTCTAGCTCTATATCTGTGCTTTTGTGAACCTATGAGATCCTGATTGACCATCTGGATTTCAAAGACTTTTGTTTCTTCCAAAATCAAGAAATTGATTACTAAGACTGCTGAGGAAAACATGAATTAGAGAATGTTTGAAAAACCAGGTAGAATTGTTTTGTATTTTTAAGGTTTTGTATTTTTAGACTTTTGCTAATATGAACTTTCATGAGCTCATGAAATGCATTGCTATCTTCAAATACACAATAATAATGTGTTTACTGTTATTTTTGCACCACATATGTTTGAAATCCTAATTTTTTTTTTCTGCTGCTCCAAAGCTGGCATTTTTCATTGTTTCATTCTATCCTGCTTTGCAGTAATTGATTATGCATTTTCCAGTTAATTGGCTGAGTTGGTTACTTAGTTGTAATTCATGAATTTGCGGATATATAAAGAAGGTGTGTTTTCATTGTTAGTCACTAATTGAATGCTGTTAAACATTCATAAATTTGAAACTTCTTAAAGTAATCAGTACATTTTATTAATTCTTCTGCTTTCCATCCTGTACTGTCTGCTGAAGAAGAGAAGCTGCTTATGTGTATTAAGTGACCATATTTGTGTATTGACAATTCCTTTGTCTTCAAGGAATTACCATTCAAACAGTAAATTCATGCAGAGTATTCCATTGATTTAAATATTTCTGTTGAGACAGCATTAATGATGTCCTTTTGCAATCAGATGCATTAGTAAATCAAGTGTATGTGTATATGTACACTAAATATAAATATTTTCTACACTGTGATATATGCATAATATTGTATGTTACATATATATGTGTATATATACATCTCAGAGATAGAAATGAGTAGATGTATAGAGATGAGTATGGAAGCCATGATAGAAGTGGCCTTCATCAGTATTAGAAATTCATTTGCTTTGCACATAGGTTATAAAAAAACTGAACTTTATTCTGAAACATCAATTTTAATAACCAATTGAATCAAAGTTCAGTGGTATAGATAAAATATTTTGATATTTTTTCAGGGAACTCGGAATACAGAATACACTTGTAAAGCCATTGATATAGGGAGCTCCCAGGTGAGGAAACTGCTACTATCAATGTAAGTGTCTCAACTTATATAATCTATTACTTATAGACTGGCCTAGAGCACTGAAATGTTAAGAGACATGCATAGGATCACAAAGCAATATGCAGGTCTGGCATTGATAATCATGTCCTATGATAAATGCTTGAAACAAACAGTTGGTTGGTAGTTGTCCTTCATTCTCAAGGAGCACCAAAATGGTATCACTATGTTAGAGTCAAGTTGCAGTGTGTCCAACTGTGACTGATCAGACCCATGAGCTTGGAATACTGCAGCACAGGTCAGGCACAAATAGTCCATGTGAACGCTTGTGATAGATTCTCTAAATTTGTGCATCTCACATTTTTTGAAGTATTTCAATTCTGCTTTGTTCTTAGAACATAGAACCTTTTCTGATGAAAGCACGCTATTGTGGGTGATCCTATGCCAGTGTCTTCCATGTCACACAATTCCAAAGTTCTTAAGGAAGACCATGATGATGTCCTTGTATTGCTTTTTTCTAACCACCACATAAGGATTTGTCCTTGTGAGTCATCCATAAAAGTATACTTTTGTCATTCTTACAAAATGGCCAGTTCATTGAAGATGCACTTTCTTCAGTAGAGTTTGAATTCTTGGTAAATTAGTTCAAGAAAGAATCTCAGTGTCTGGCATCTTATCCTGCCAGCTAATCTTCAGAATCTTCCTAAAATAATTCAAATGGAAGTGATTCATTTTCCCAGCATAGTGCTGGGTCCAGGTTTCACAGGCATACAACAATGAGGTCAGCACAATGACCATGTAGACCTTCAGTTTGGTAGTCAGTCTAATACCTCTTTTCTCCCACATTTTCCTTTGGAACCTTCCAAACACTGAGATAGCTCTGGCAATGTGTGCACCAACCTCATTATCAATGTGTACAGACCTAGAAAGTATACTGTCAAGGTAAGTGAACTTATCCACAGTATTCAAAACTCCATTTGTGTGATCAGTGGTTCCACATATGGATGGTGTGGTGCTGGCTAATGGAGCACCTGTGTTTTCTTGGTGTTAGTTGTTAGGCCAAAATTGGCACAAGCAGAAGAGAATTGATCAATATTTTGATGAACCTGAGCTTTAGAGGCTGCATTGAGTGCACAATCATCTGCAAAGAAATTCTCACTATCTTACTTTAAATGAGGAAACACCCATTCAGTGAACAGACCTCTTTAAGAAGTGAGTTTTTGTCTCAGATTCTTAAAATCTAGTCACTGCTTAGATTCCTTAAGAGTGTGGCCAATATGGTGGATGTTCTAATAAACCTTGACTTTGGATGAAAGAAGGCTTGGGTAAACTCTTTCATGCAGGATCCGCATGTTACGATTTTGGGGTCTGAGCACCCCTAAAACCCTAAATGTCAACATTTTGGTGGCCTGGGGAAAATTGCCTAGCCCCAAATTCTTCTCTAGCCAGGACTGGAAGGTATGTAAGCCTCTCCCCACTCTTTCTTGCCCTGCAGTTGGGGTCACTCTCCAAGCACCTAGGAAGACTTGGAGATGCTATTTGGGCAGACAGTTATAAAGCTGTCTTGCACTTGGCCTGATGTTCTCAGGCTCTCAGTCCACTGGTTTGGGGCCATGGACCTGGGTGCACCTTCCACAGCATAGAGGACAAGGACAGACCCTATCTGGAAGCTTATGCCCCATTCTGTCAGTTCTCTCAGTGCTAGGGAATTGGGAAAACTGCAGATGCTTTTTGGTTCCCTGAGGCTTACTTACTCCCTTCCCTCTGCATTCCTGAATTCTCCTTCATAGGGGCTACAGGGAAAAGTTAGAACAGCTAAAAATATCTTGGTAGATTCTGGAAGTTTTGTGATTGATCATTAAGGAGTTTTGAAACAACTCTGGTCACTCCCTTCTCCCACTCCTTTCCCTTGAGTCAAGAGAGTATCTGTTAACCCATCTCATAGGAGAAGAGAGCTTCACCCTTTCCTCCTTATCTTTGATTTAGCCCTCCCCTACCTGGGGAAAGGAAGGAGGGGGGAGGGGCAGCAGCTATAGCATGGGCCTCATTGTCAATGGCCTTAGGACCTAGGGCAACCTTTGCCTGAAAGCATCACCCAGGTTTGGCACATCCTGCTCAAAGTAAAAAAGCTGGCCTCTGAATTTGGGTAAGCATGTTCTTTTAAAGTTATAGTTTTGGGGCAACTAGGTAGTACGGTGGATAGAGCACTGGCCCTGAAATCAGGAGGGCCTGAGTTCAAATCCGACATCAGACACATACACTCGCTAGCTGTGTGACCCTGGGCAAGTCACTTAACCCCAATTGCCCTCACCAAAAAAACACTTAAAAAAATTAAGTTGTAGTTTTAACTGTTAATGATGAAATGTTGATTCTCTGTGTAAAGTAATTTGGAAATGCATTTAACAAAACTGAAGTCACCTGATTGGTAATGGGTTTGTTTCAAGTTTCAAATTGGTGAACTTTTTGTATCAATTATGTCAAGCAACTTTCCATAATTTAGTTACCATCAAGATAATTTGGCTGTTGTTGGTTATTGTTTTAATGTGTAAATTTGCCAAAAAGCTTGTTTGGGTTTTGTCTTGCTGAGAATTTGCAAGTAAATTGAAATAATCTCTAATGATTGGCTTTTTACACCAGGATAAATTTAAATTTGATATGTAAATCCTGGAAAGTTTTTCCTAAACTGTGATTAGTGAAACTTGTTGTTTGAGGTAAAATCTCATAGGATTTAATTTTGAATTGTCTGATGGATCATAATCCATTGATAACCAATAATACACCATCTGAGAGAAATGCCACAAGCTACTCAGAGAAGGTGATACTGGTAGCAAGTCAGCATTGGGAAAAGCTGAGAGGGCAATTTTAGACTCAGTCTAAGATGGGATCCTCCTGGCTCAATTTCCCCATTATGTTCCTTTGAAAAGGAATGTTACCCACTTGGCTATTCCTGAGTTTAGCTATGAAGTGGATTTGATACTGCATGGTTGGAAAACTGAATTATCTGAATCCAAACAAAGCTAAGGATGTTTTATCCTCTCAAAATTGGGCCCTGCAGTCTTTTCTCTCAGATTTGTGTATTCCAGAGTACAGGCCATTAACCTACAGCTGGTAGCAAACAGTAAGTAGCAGCCAATGTCCCCACATCATTCCCTGGATGCACCCTGTGCTTGGTTTCAGTCAACCTCCTCTTTGGGACCCCCTGGAGGCAGGGACAGCTCCATGCCCTTTGCCACCAGGAAGTAGTTTCAGAAGCTGAGACCTTTGTCCCTTACCTCAAAAGAATTTTGGTCCTGTTTGTTTGAAGGGGTGGAATTATGGGTTTGAGATCTGGACCCCAAAAAGGAAAAACCTTGGACTTTCCTACATGGCCAAATCTCTGGCATTTTCCTGAGGCTATAATTACATCAACTGACCTTTCATTGTGGTCAAGCCCAATCTCACAATTCTCTGTTACCCTTAATCTAGCTTAGCCCTCCATTGTCTTCCCTCCCTATGCCCCTGGCCACTTCCCACTCTTAATCCTAGCTGGGCTCCATTCTCCGTTGGCCATGTGGTCCAGGTCCCTGGCATTCTATTACCTCACAATCCCCTCAGACTACTTGGCTGCTCCTAGATCCCTCCCAAAGTCTTTCTGTATATAAGGTCCATTTTGTCTCCATTGAAGTGCTCAGATTCTTAAAATCTAGCCAGTGCTTAGATTCCTTAAGAGTCTGGCCAATATGGCAGATATTCTAATAAACCTTGTCTTTGCCTGAAAAAAAATGAGTTTTTTTCCCCCAAGCAACCCTGAGAGTCTTCCCCTCCCAGTTTGATTTTTTTTTAATTGAAGGAGCCATCCTTTGAATCACATCTTAAAGAGGCCTATTCACTGAATGGGCATCACTTCCCTCAAGGTGAGAACTTGAAAAGACCTTACCTTAAAAGGACCAAGGTCCCCCACAGCATCCTTGGCCATCTCCAGTCATCCTGATCTATATCTGGCCACTAGACTCAGATGGCTGTGGAGAAGGAAGTGAGGCTGTGACTTTGCACAGTCTTCCCTCCCTCAAATCAAAGTCATGTCATCATCTTTCTGATGTCATGGTCCTCTTCAAGAATCAAGAACAAACTATAACCACAATCTGCAAACAAAAAATCATACATCAGCACTCCCTCCACTTTAGTCTTGTCTTGTAGATTTTTTCCATTGGAGGATTTACCATCAGTATGGTAGCAGACCTTGATACTGTGTTTGCCTTCATTAAAAGCATTTGACAACATGGCTGAAAACATCATGCTAAAAAGCATGGTAGCAAGCACACAGCCTTGTTTTTCTTCATTGGTGACTGGGAAAGCATAAGGATATCATCCATTATCCAGAACCTGAGTAAGCATGCTGTTATGAAATTGATGTGAGAGTCATGAAGGCAATGTGTGACACAGATTCCTGGACTGATCATAGACATCCTCTCCAAGCTAAATATTCACATTAAACAAAAGTAGCAGCTTCTTTGACCAACCAAATTTTGATATAATTTTCCATAAGTTCTTATGACTGGTAGTATCAAATACATTGGTAAGATCTACAAATGTTGTATACAAACCTCTGTTCTGCTCCTGGCATTTCTCCTGGATTTGTCAGGCAGCAAATATCATATTGACCATTCCGTGGTCCTTTCTGAAGTCATACTGGTTCTAATATACATGACCATCTTCCAGGTGAAGAATCAGCCTATTAAGGAGCAGTCTGGAAAGAATTTTGCCATCAATGACTAAAAGAGAGACCCCCACCCTCATGACTGTCACAGGACATTCTATTTCCTTTACCTTTGTAGAAATGGACAATGCAAGTGGCATGAACTCTTTGGGGATAACCACCTCTTGCCATAAAACCTGGAAAATTTCAGTCAGCTTTTGTATGAGCAATGGACTCCCTACCTTGTAAATCTTAGCTGGGATATAATCAACACCAAGTGATTTGCCACATGAAAGGAACTTTATGGAATTTAAAACATCTTCTTTAGTTGGATCTTCAGCTAGGGAGGGATTAACTTCAACCTGAGGTAACCAGTCAATGACTTCAGCATTGATTGATGATGATCTATTAGGAGTACTATGGAAATGTTTAGCCCATCTTTTTAGAATCATGTCCTTACCATTAATCAATATGGCTCTGTCAGCACTGAGTAGTTAAAATGCACCATAAAGCTTTGGCCATAAATAGCTTTCAGGGCATCATAAAACTGCTTTGGATTGTTACTATCAGCATAAAACTGAATTTCGTTGGTCTTCTTATTGAGTCAAGATTGCTGCATCTCTCTAAGCTTCGCTTATATTTTACTTTTGATAGAGTTAAGTGCTGCCTTCTTAGAGATAGATGAACAATTTTGCTGGTAAACCCTGTGGAGTTACTGTTTTTCATTTAGCAGCCTCTGAATTTTCCCATAATTTTTGTCAAACCAATCTTGATGATTACAAGAGTTCTGACCCAGATGAGCAAATGCAGTACTGTACACCAAATCTCTGAAAGCTGCCCACTACTTTTCTGCTTCACTGTTGCCAACTGTGTGTTGACTACCTTTCCCTCCAAGGTAACAACAAACTGTTCCTGCTCAGAGAAACACTCTAGTCTGTTGGTATTACTTCTTCAAGTAGTCATTTTGCCATGGGGCTGCTCCTTTTGTTGAATGTGAATATTTAGCTTGGAGAGGATGTCTATGATCAGTCCAGGAATCTGTGCCACACATTGCCTTCATGACTCTCACATATTGTCTGTATCTTCTCCTTACAATCAAATAGTCTATTCAATGCCAGTGTTTGCTGTAAGGGCATATCTATGAAGTTACATTGCATTTAGTAAAGTAAATGAAAGTAAATGGAATACAGTGTTGATGATGAGAAGGTCATGCACATATTTTCTGTAGTAAGTAAACATTCCTGTTTACAGTAAGTAAACATTGCTGTTTACAACTCCATCCCTCCCAAGGACTCCTTGCAATGTCTGGTAGTCTGGTAGTCTAAACCTACTCTAGCATTAAAGTCATCCAGAATTAAAAGCCTCTTTTGGCACATTGATGATAAGGGTCTCCAGGTCTTCATAATTTTTTTTGTTGTTCTCATCAGGATCCAACATGGTGGGAGCATAGGTATTGATGATGGTGGTGTTTCATTTTCCTACAAGTGGCAATCACATTTTCATGAGCCTCTCATTCACTCATTTTGATAGGCATACCAGCATGTTGAGTAATTAATTTTGATTGCAAAACCTAAAACAACTCCATGATACTCCCCTTCACTATGTCCACTCCAGAAAAACATGTATCCTACTCCAACTTCAGTTAACTTGCTTTCATTTTCCAGCCTTGTTTCACTCAGAGCTGTTATTTGGATGCTATACTTGTTGAGTTCTCTCCTGGATTTTGTGCTATCTGTAAATGTGTACATATTGCATGTACCAATGATGAGTCGAATCAGCTTTGCAGAAGTTTTTGTACATTTTTTTTGTTTGTTTTTCAACCACAGGGTGGGATCTTTTCTTGCCACAGTAATCAGGCAAGGGTCACAGACAAGTTTTAAGGCACTTTTTCTAGCCCCTTCTTCACACCAGGAGGTGAGCAGCTGCTGAGACACTCAGGGGCTGCTGAATCCCACTGCTATTCCAGTGAGAAGATGACCCTATAGCCTAGAGTGCCTGTGTGCAGGGTTGTGACTACAGCTACCAGTATATCCGTACCTGCTGCTTCATGACTTTCCTATTGCCACAGGACTTTGAGATAGGTAAAAATGTTAAAAATGATACAGGTGATGTCTTTTAATTCATGCATAAATTGAATTTAAGTGAGGAAGAGTTGCATGAAGTTATCAGCCTCAGTCTCTCTTCCAGAGTCATCACAATGGTAGGACAGAGACAAGATGATTGATGATGGCTCTAGAGGCAATGGATGAACTTGGCTTCTTCATTGTCTACCATTGTCTAATTTAATTGTCCAAGCTCTAAGCTTTCCAAAATGCCTCCTTCAGCTGCCTACATGGCTATTGAAACAAATTTTTCTCATCCACCCATTCCATCAAGGGAAGTCTTCACATTCTTGGTGTAGATGCCTCCCTCACTCATTGCAGAGTCTGATACCCTTGGTTTCCTTCAACCTAGTTTATCCCATCTGGCAAAACAGTTTACCAATGTATGGCCACTGTGCATGCTATAGCTTCTTGGAACCACAGGTGAGAGTTAGGTAGGTGGATCAGGTAGACATCAAAGGAGGAAAGCAACCCTGAAAATGTCTCAGAAGCTCTCACAACAGAGGTACTAGTCTTCTCTGAAAATACATTAAGGAAAAGAAGGCTTTTGTGGGTAGGAGGATTTGATGGATGCTTTCGAATAATTGATGAATTTTCACATGGCTAAGAAGGTAGACTTAACTGTGTTATACCAGAGAATAGACTTTGGATGATTTGTTGGAAGTTGCAAGGAGACACATTTTAAATCCATTTAAGTGAAGACTTTCTAATAAAGAGATGTTTTAAATTTAGATGGTTATCACATGAGGTATTTATTATTCTTTAAACAATTCTTGAAATTATACTAGTGGGGGACCTCAACATCTCCCTCTCAGAACTAGATAAATCTAACCACAAGAAAAACAAGAAGTTAAGGAGATGAATAGAATTTTAGAAACGTTAGATATGGTAGACCTTTGGGGAAAATAGAATGGGTATAGAAAGGAGTATTTGTTTTTCTTAGTCGTACATGGGACCTACACAAAAAACGACCATGTACTATGGCATAAAAAAACCTCACAATCCAATGCAGAAAGTCAGAAACACTAAATTCATCCTTTTCAGATCATGATGCAATAAAAATTACATGTTATAAATGGCCATGGGAAGATAGACTAAAAATTAATTGGAAGCTAAATAATCTAACTAAAGAATGAGTGGGTCAAACAATATATCATAGAAACAATCAATAACTTCATCTAAGAGAACAACAATAATGAGACAATCAAAACTTATGGGATACAGCCAAATCAGTATTTAGGGGAAATTTTATATCTCTAAATGCTTACATGAATAAAATAGAGAAAGAGGAAGTCAATGAATTGGGCATGCAATTGTAAAACTAGAAAGAAAACAAATTAAAATCCCAGATTAAGTACCAAATTAGTAATTCTGAAAATGAAAGGAGATTAATAAAATTGAAATTAAGAAAACTACTTAACTAATAAATAAAGCTAAAAACTGGTTTTATGAAAAAAATAAAATAGATAAACCTTTAGATAATTTGATCAAAAAAAAAAGAAAGAAGAAAACCAAATTACCTGTATCAAAAATGAGAAGGGTGAATTCACCACCAATGAAGAGGAAATTAAAACAGAAATTAGGAGTTATTTTGCCCAACTGTATGCCAATAAATTTGACAATCTTAGTGAAATAGATGAATATTTACAAAAAAATATAAATTGCCCAGATTAGCAGAAAAGGAAATAAAATACTTAAGTGAACTCATTTCAGAAAGAGAAATTGAACAAACTATCAATGAACTCCCTAGAAAAAAATCTACAGGGCCAAAAGGATTCACAAGTGAATTCTACCAAACATTTAAAGAACAATTAATTCCAATACTATATATGTCATTTGGGAAAATATGTGAAGAAGGAGTCTTATCAAATAATTTTTATGATACAAATATGCTACTGTTACCTGAACTAGGAAGAGTCAAAATAGAGAAAGAAAATTATAGACCAATTCCCCTAATAAATACAGATGCAAAAATTTTAAATAAAATATTAGCAAATAGATCACAGAAACTTACCATGAGGATAATACACTATGGCCAATTGGGGTTTTTGTCAGGCATGCAAGGCCTGTTCAATATTAAGAAAACTATCAGCACAAGTGATCATATCAACAACAAAATTAACAGAAATCATATGATTAGCTCAATAGATGCAGAAAAAGCTCTTGACAAAATAGAGCACCCATTCCATTGCATTTTTTTCATTAATTTCCATGATATTCTGAACCTTTTGTTCTTCCAGATGAATTTTGATATTATTTTTCTAGCTCTATTATATTACTATGGTAATCTACTGTTTGGTAAAGCCAAAGACTCCATCTTCTCGGATAAAAACTCACTATTTAACAAAAAGTGCTGGGAAAACTGGAAGATAATACAGCAAAAACTAGACAGAGACCAACACCTTAAACCATATACCAAGATAAAGTCAAATTGGGTACGATTTAGATATAAAGGCTGATAGCATAAGCAAACTGGGAGAGCAAGGAATAGTTTATCTGTCATTTATGGAGAAGGGAAAAATTTATGACCAAACAAGAGATAGAGAACATTATGAAATACAAAAAGGATAATTTTGATTACATAAATTTAAAAACTTTTTGCATGAGGAAAGCCAATGCAGCCAAGATTAGAAGGGAAGTTGAAAACTGGGAAACATTTTTTTTTTTTACAACCAGTGTCTGTAATAAAGGCCTCATTTCTAAAATATATAGAGGACTGAAGCAAATTAAGTTATCAAAGGATATGAAAAAGTAGTTTTCAGATGAAGAAGTTAAAGGTATCTATTGTCATATGAAAAAATGCTCTAAATCACTATTCATTAGAGAAATGCAAATTAAAACAACTCTGAGATAACACCAAACATCTATCAGATTGGCTAACATGACAAAAAAGGAAAATGATAAATGTTGGAGAAGATGTGGGAAACTTGGAATACTAATGCATTATCGATGGAGTTGTGAACTGATCCAACCATGTTGGAGAGCAATTTGCAACTATACCCAAAGGGCTATAAAACTGTGTATACCTTTTGACTCAGCAATACCAATTCTAGGTCGGTATCCCGAAGACATCATAAAAATGGGGGAAAGGACCCACATGTACAAAAATATTTGTAGCAGCTCTTTTTTTGTGTTGGCAAAGAATTGGAAATTGAGAGGATGCCCATCAATTGAGGAATAGCTGAATAAATTATGGCATATGAATGTAATGGAACACTATTATTCCATAAGAAATGATGAGCAGATAGACTTAAAAAAAAACTGGAAAGATTTACATTAACCAATGCTGAGTGAAATGAGCAGAAATAGGAGAACATTATACATAGTAACAGTAATGTTGTGTGATGACCAACTTTGATAAATTTAGCTCTTCTCAGCAATGCAAGAATAGATCTAAGACAATTCCAAAGGACTCATGATGGAAAATGCTATCCACATCCAGAGAAAGAACTATAGAGTCTGAATGCAGATTGAAGCATACTATTTTATCTTTTTTGTTGTTGTTTCTTCTTTCTCATGATTTTTCCCTTTGGTTCTAATTCTTCTTTACAACATGACTAGCGTGGAAACATGTTTAATATCATTGTATTTATATATCAGATTGCTTGTTGTCATGGGGAGGAGAGAGAGGAAAGAGGAGGATAAAATTTAGAACTCAAAATCTTATCTATTGGATGTTGAAAACCAAAAACAAATAAACAAATAAAAAGACTTCAAAAACAAACAAAAAACAATTCTTGAATCCATAACTTCCCCCAAAAATAACTTCAAATCCACTATCTCATTTGATCATCTGAACTGCTATGTGAGGTAGCTAGGGAAGTAATTATGGTCTGCATTTTACTAATGATAAAATGGGTTCAGAATGATAAAGTGAGTCCTGTGACTAGTTAGTAGGAGCTAGCCCCCAAGCTTATGTCTTTTGACCCATGATCTAGCACTCTTCTTACTATAAATTACTGCCTGCATCTCAGATTAGGCTTCTTTAATATATTCGTTTGATCTGGATGGCCATTCGTTAATGGTATAATAAAAGACCTTCATACCTCAGGTAGGTGTTAGACTACTGGGTCCATCAGCAGATCCATACATCATGTAGGGACTTCTGAAGTCCCTTCTGACACTAAAATTCTAGCAGTTTTTGACTACATGACAGATCAATAAATACCAAATATAGAAATATCTTAATTTAATTTACTTTGAACATGTCCATGTACCCCATTAGAATAGAAATCACTCTATTCAATTTCATTCTGCAGTACCTAGTCTATATCATGACTGACTGCCATCCCTGGTCTGTATTTGGGCTGGGGCCAATAGTTTGCTGTCAGAAACAAGAAAATTTGGGATATTGGACATATGCGTTGTTGCTAAATTAATACATAATTATTGATTTCTTACTATGTGAAAATTAACATACTCATCTAGGAATGTAATACAACGTTAGACATAACATGGATTTGACACTGGACCCACTTCTCTTAGGGACATGCCTATTATTTTTTAATCCCCTCTCCCAAGCTGAGTTATCTGGTTACCCTGAAGAGAAGTTTAGGGAATATCCCTTCCCTTTTCTATAAGCTTAGCCCACATTGATTGTGTTCTCCCATTTAAAGGCCAAATGACTAGCATCCCAGTTCCATTTAATTACTTAGCATTGGAATAACTTTTAGAAAAGGATATTTACAACTGGTATAGAATGAAGTGAATAGAACAAGAAGAATAATTTATACTATAATATCAAAAATATTAAAATGAATAATTCTGAAGATATTTATAAACTGATGAACTATAAAATGAGCAGAACTAGTGAAACAACTTATACTATAACAAGAATATAGAGACAAGCTTTTAAAGCTGTAGTAATAATAATCACTACTATGACTACACATGATTCAAAAAGACAGGTGATTTAGAAACAATCTCCACCTACTAACAAAAAGGGGATTGATTTATGGTGCAAAATAAAACATATATTTTGTATATAGTCAATAAAGTAAATTATATTCCTTAACAATGCATATTTGTTACAAAGATTTATTTTCTTTGCTGCACCCAACCCCCATTGGGATGAGGGAAAGCATTGAAGGGAAGAGAAAGTAGATTTACTTTAATTAAAAATAATAATTAAAACAGAGACATGAGGAGATACAACAGATGTAGAATATTACATGAACTTTCAGATAAGTTCACTGAATTATTGTTTTACTACCTTAGTCTCTGGGAAGGTAGAAATTAGGCTCCCAGTTTAACGCAGTTGCTGAATATCATTAGTCCCACAAATTCAAGTCTGAATCCCTTTAGCACTTCCCTTATAGGCTATTTGTAACTCATGCAGCCTGAATTCCTGTACTCCTAGATCCCTATGACTTGACATCTCCCTGCCCACTCTAAATGTTGGAAACTCTACTACTTGTACCTGGAACTGAAAAGTTCAAACAAAAATGACTAAAATCCCAGGTCTTTTTCTTAGAGTCACATGGCCTAAGGTAGATGGAGGTGTGTGTGTGTAGATGACCATTAAGTCTTTTGTCCCTTTTTATATGCTGCCACCAAAAATCCCATTACTACTTATTCAGGCTGCTATAAAGACAGTCCCAGAAATATAGACAATGGAAAAAGGCCACTTTCAACTATGTAGTAGGCCAATACAGGATGTCCACACAGGCACTAATCTCCCAAAAGCAGGTCTCCAGCATCATTCACATGAATGATGCCTCCCTAAATGATCTGAGAATATGCTAGACCCCTTTAAAAGATAATTTAGTATCCCTGTCCTCAAGAAGTTGATAGCTTCTTCTAAGAGTGGAGGAACATTTATGTGAAAAGATGACTAATAAAGTCAGACAGGAATTGACAAGAGCAAATTAGGAGTAATGTGGGCCCCCATAAACATTCAGAGGAAAGATCATTTTCACTTGGAATATTCAGAGAAGGTCTCACAGAGTAGTTGGAATTTGATCTAGGCACTAGGTTGTTTGTGTGCGTGAGTGTGTGTGTGTGTGTGTGTGTGTGTGTGTGTGTGTGTGCATATCCCTTCCCTTCCATCACCCAATCTACTAGCCTACTTTTGTTTTTATCTGCTCACTCTCCTCATATCACTCTCCTGCTCAATACAATTCATCGACCAGCTGGGGTGCTAGTCATTTGGTCCTTATCTATAGGGAAAAAAAATTAAATACTTCTCCATTTTAAGCACAAGATTTGTGTAGGTAGAGAAGATGAGGAAAACACTCCAGGAAGGTGAAGAAGAAAAAACAAACAAAACGGAAAAACATGAAGTATGTTTAGATAACAGTGAAGCCAGTTTGACTACCAAGCATAATTCACTCAAGAGAAAAGTAGGAAATAAGACTGGAAAGATCAGGAGAAATCACATTTTATAAGTGCCTTAAAATGCAGAGATATTTAAATTTTGTACTATATAAAATATTCAATAAAAATTATTGAAAAGGTGAGTGACATAAGGAAAGTTGAGTATATAAGAATGTAAAGCAGGGTAGTAGCTTGAAGGATGGAAGGGAAGGCACACACACACACACACACACACAGACACATACACACACATGATGGATGAATTGACAAGACTTCATGCTTTATTGAATATGGTTATCAAGGGAGAGAGGTCAAAAATGACTCCAATTATAAAAAAAAGTTGTTTTTTTTCTGTACATCAATTGAAGTCAAAGTGACTATTTCTACACTAGAGGTCTGTCTTTTTTTTCATTTTAGAACAATCAATAACTTTGTCTCAGCTAAGAAGCTAAAAGGGGACTCCTCAATATGGTCCAATTTTCCATCAGTTACTTGCTGAAAGTAGTGGGTAATGATAGAGTGTACATTCTAATTATTTGTGGCTTAGGTGATCTGGAAAGGAAGATTCATGTGATAATATGGAATATAAGAATCCAATTGAACTTGATAAGTGGACATGGCAGTGAAAAATATTTACCACTCTACATATTGACACCCAATCACTGGAGCAAAACAAAATGTCATATCAACTTAAAACATTCACAACTTAAGTTTATAAAGGGCATTAACTAGTAAAAAGAAAAGAGTGAATTGTGCCCTTGAAAATACTGAGAACTCTAAACATAATTTTACCTATGAGCTATTTAAAAAACAGATAAAAAATTACTTTTGTCATTAATTTATTTGAAACATGATTTATTCTTTAACATTTCTTAGTACTTCAGGGGTCTGTGATCTTGCTGGTGTGAGAAATCCCCCAACTAATGCCCTATTTCCCAAAATATCTTGTACTTAACTAATTTGTATTTATTTGTGTTTATTACTTTCACATGTATTTTTATATGCTTCTACATGTTCATGTCTCTTCCATTGTAAAATAAGCCTCTTGTGTGTAGGATTGTTCATTCATTCCATTTGTATAAGTAGGACCTAGCATAATGTCTCACACATAGTACTTCTTCAAAAAGCAAATTTTGATGGATTGATATCTCTCTCACCATTGTGACAGTCAGTCCTGGATATGTACTGGGTATGTTAAACGATAACAGTTGCCTATTTCGGTAGCAAATCCAACAGATGGAGAGCACAATTTCCTGGAAGATGAATTTCTCTAACATACAGAACATACATATAGTAGTAATTCAGATGACAAGAAGCAAACCAGGATCTGGAGTGATCATCAAAGACTTAATGGAGGAATGGGACTTAAAGAATGGCTAGGCTTCAAGTAGGTAGAAGGCAATCTAGTGCAGGAAAAGATTTGCATTTTGCCTATGTAATCATGAGCCATACTTCTCATGGGCGTCACTGCATCACAATCCAAGATCCCTGAGTTTTCTTCAAAACTCATTCTTTCCTTCCTGTTCTAACTGCAATATTATTTGTCTGTTGGCAAAAACCATTATTCATGCTCTAGAGATTTCTCTCTCCAGCACTATTATTTGTGTTTATATAGTGACTTTCTATTGAAGAGCTCAAAGTGTTTTTAGGAATATTATCTCACTAATCCTCACAACATCCCTGTAAGGCAAGAGGCAAGAATTACTGTCCCCTGTAGAATAAATGATAAAGCATGGCTGGGTCATGGTGGTTTTAAAAGGATCTTAGAATGAAATCTAGATGCAATTCCAGTTTATTTATCAAAAATAACTCTTTGACTTACATTTTTTAAAACCTTGGAGTCATCCTTGAAACCTCCCTACTTTTGACTTCCTACATGGTCAGACTTAAAGGACTCTCAATTTTTTCTTGTATATAGTCTCTGGGTTCCCATCCCCTCCATACATTGCTGTCAGGTTAATCTTCCTAAAACACTACTTTAGGGAAGTCACTATCACTCTCTACCCAACTTTTGCAAACCAAAAGCCTGACTCCCCTCTGATTACTAAATAACCTCCAAACTCCCATTTCCCCTTGGAGATTCTATTGATGTCCCTGGATCATCTGACAGCAGTATCTGCATTGGAATATAAGGTTAGTGGGACCCTTATTCACCGAATTTAAGGTGAACTTCTTGAGTACATCATAAATGGGAGAAAATTACTTCTAGAAATCAGTTAAGTTGCCCTTTTATTTTATGTTCATCCTAAGCTGAGCCTACTATTCCATGGACACTAAATATATATTTAGGGGAGATTGGGGGAGGTTGTATCCATTGCTCTTATTACAAAACTTTAGCAAATACCCATTTAAAAAGTCCTTATAGCAATTACACAGTGAAGCAAAATAAATTCCTTTACTATGTCCAACCATATGTGTTCCATTCTGCAAATTTAGTGCATTACCTGACAAATAAATTGACATTGTATGTCTGAATTATGAGAAAACCCTTGACTTGACCAGGTAGGTAGGGTGTGCAGAATTGAGATATTAAATGCATTAAACCATTAAACAGTAGTGGGGGGGGATGCTCTGTGTTAATATCATTGAAAGGATAAATATTGAATATTGGCAGAACAAAAATCATGTTTATGGAATCATGTCAGAAATAACAACAAAGACATTCAAAAAGGGTATATGATCTTTCTATGTGTACTTATTTTAGAAACACTGTTGAAATGCAATTTAAATGGTGAGTATTTATGTATATTTTTGTAGGTGATTATACTACTTAAAATCCTCAAGTGGCACCCTAGATGTCCAAGCTTTAGCAATGGCCAAATGTAGTTAAGTTGCTCTATTTCAAGGCAAACTTCATGAAAATTGAGTAACTAGAAATAAACAGTCCAGAAGGTATAAAGTACATAGAAAGCATGGAGATTGAAGGAGTCATGGAATACTTAGATTGCTATCTTTGGTAAGAAAGCAGTATGGACAAAGAAAGGGCCTGAAGACACCCCTGAATTGGTTTTGGACACAGAAATACAATTAAGATAAAAATATTATTTTAAGATGAAAGGAACTATGACTAATTCAATGACCTACACATCACAATCTTTGTAAAGAATAAAACTCACATATTAGAAACTTCTAGCATAGAATGGAAAGAAACAAGCAATTTACCAAACACTTTGCAGAAGATAGAATTAAGAGGCCCTTACAAGATGGGGATAGGCAGATGTT
This sequence comes from Vombatus ursinus, assembly GCF_900497805.2. NCBI lineage: Eukaryota > Metazoa > Chordata > Mammalia > Diprotodontia > Vombatidae > Vombatus > Vombatus ursinus. The sequence goes on from NW_020954590.1 coordinate 59,709,833, forward strand.
CTAAGAAGGATCTCCTTTCACATGAGCATATTTTGTTCAGGCATATAGTAAAAATCATGTTAAATACCTGAACTGCTGTATTCAGAAATTTGACACCATATAACTAATATTGTTTTATCAGGAGACTGAAAACTCAGTGGGATGAGAGAGTCATCCTTCAATTTAGAAAAACATGAACACTGGTGGTATTGGGCAATTATTTTTGGTGTTTGGTCACTCTATGTTCCTTTCTTACCCAGCAACAAAAGGTCTTATGGAATTTTCCTACTAGTTCACAAGATCCTTTTGGGAAGTAATCAAATTATTTCTAGGAGATTCTCACAACCAGATTATGTTAAATCAATACTCCATTTGACCGTCATTGAAGTTATCATTACATTACTTTATAGGCACAAAAAACTTTATATAACTCTTTTATTTAAATCCTCACAGCCCTGTGGAGTCAGATAGTGCATATATCATTATCCTTATTTGAGAAAATGAAATCTGAAGCTCAGAAAGAACAAGCAAATTCTTCAGCTACATTCTCTCTCATTCTTCAACATCCAGAAATAGATGATTATTCTCATATTTTTGTCAAAACCATTCTCTTCAAAATAATTATTTTCTGTTGACCTATGAAACAGATATTTGACCAGTCCAATCTTCTCTAAGATTTTGTCAGTTCTTCATTCCAACATCTTGCATCTCTCCCTTTTTCTCCATGCACATGGTCACTTGAAAAGCTTCCTAATCAGACTTCATACACTAATTCTCTATATTCCTCAAACAAAACACTACATAACTGCAAAAATGACATAAATTAAAATTCATATCTAATCATTCTATGTTCCCTACTCAAAAAAACTTCCATAAAAATAAAAGTAATTTTTAAAAATCTTCCATGGTTTTATATTGCCTCTAGTGTTAAAACAATATAAACTCCTAAATCATGCACTTAGTGGTCTTCATGATCTGGGTCCAAAGGCCATTCCAGCTTTATTTTATATGACTGCTGAGCTCAAAATATCCTGTGATTGTGCAGTTTATATAATTTCTCTTCAAATATTTTAGCTTCTTCAAATTTGACATTTCTTTCCCTGTTTCCATGTCTTTTATAAGCTGGTCTGTTTTCCAGAGTCTATCCTATCCTTACACCTTTACTATTCAAAATCCACATCTTCCTTCAATGTAGTGCAGGTTCCAATTGCTTAATGGAAACTTCCCTGAGAGATTGGACTTCCAGGAGCCAAGATGGCAGAGTAAGAAGTAAGTCACTGTCACTCTCCCTTATTGACCTCTAAAAAACAAGAAAATATTCCCCTCCCACCAGAAAAAATAATACCCTGGAACAACTTAGCTAGCAGAAAGATGTGGTACAACAGTCTTGTAGTCTAGGAAGACTGGGGGATTAGTGGGAAAGTGCCCTCTTGCTCTGCTGGAAAGGAAGCAATAGAGGACAGGAAATGTCTTAGCAAGTCAGCAGCAGGCCCCACCTCAGCAAACCAGAGGGAAATACTGAGCCCTAGGCTGGTGGAGCAAGCTAGCCCCAAATCAGGACCCTCAAGTGCCTTGGCACAAGTAGAGAAACTGGTAGACTCCTGTGCAGAAAACCATCATGTGCCCCACTGGGCAGGCATCCTTTGGCAGGGAAATCTCCCTATGCTTCAGTACAACTCCATGAGGCACAGTTCTAGGAAGGCAGGCATCCTCCAGCAGCCAAAGTTTCCAGGGCTTCAAAACAGCCCAGGTGAGCAGATGTCCTCAGGGGGCCAGACCCCCCCCCCACCCTGAGAGCATTAGTGTTACTTACCCCACCTCACCACCAGGTAAGATGCCAGACCTCTACAGCCTCCAGCTGCCAGCATCTGAGGCCCCAGCACACAAAGTCAGTGATCAGATCCCTAGCCTCCAACACAAGAAGTACAAGATGGTTCTCCCTGTGATCCAGCAGGAAAGCTCAACTTCAAAAGCCAGGAAACAGGCAAACACCATGAGCAAAAAGCTGAAATGGACAATGGCCATAGATTCATAGTAGGGGAATGGGGAAATTCAAAACACAAATTCAGAAGAGGACAACACTTTCAATATGCCCAGAGCCTGGACAACATCTTTCAATATCTGAAACCTCAAAGGGGAATATGAACTGGTCTTGAGCCCAAAAAGCCTTCTTGGAAGAGCTCAAGAAGGATTTTAAAAGAGAGGTAGCAGAAAAATTGGAAAAAGAAATGAGAGATATGTGAGAGAGAGTCAATAGCGTGGAAAAGGAAGGACAAAAATTGACTGGAGTAAACAACTCCTTAAAAAGTAGAACTGGCCAAATGAAAAAGGAGGCACAAAAACTCACCAAAGAGAACTCCTTAAAAAGTAAAATAAGCCAAATGGAAAAGGAGGTACAAAATCAAATTGAAGAAAACAATTTGTTCAAAATCACAATTGGGCAAGTGGAAGCTAATGACTCTATGAGACATCAAGAATCAGTCAAACAAAATCAAAAGAATGAAAAAATAGGAAAAAAAACCATAAAATACCTCATTGGAAAAACAATTGACCTGAAAACAGATCCAAGAGAGATAATTTAAAAATTATTGGTCTACCTGAAAGCCATGATAAAAAAAAAAGGAGCCTGGACAGCATCTTTTAAGAAATCATCAAGGAAAATTGCCCTGAGGTAATAGAATAAGATGATCAACTAATCATCAAAAAAATCCACCTATCATTTCCTGAAAGAGAAAATTTAAAACTCAAAATCTTATGGAAGTGAATGTTGAAAACTAAAAATACATAATTATTCTTTGATGTTTTATGCCTTTTCAAAAGAATTTGCATTTAATTATATGATGCATTATGTTTCCCTCCATGAGGTAGACTATAATTTCCTTGAGAGCAGATAATTTTATTTTAATATCTCCTATAACAAGTAGTGGCTCTTGGATTACTGCATCACACTTTTAATTCATATTGATTTGTTTAAAAAAAGTTTCCTTTTTTTACATATTAACTGTTATGTAGCTACTTCTCCCTTATCTTGTACTTGAGTTTTTGAATCCATGTATTTTACATTTGTTCCTATTAGTTGTTGTTAGTTTGAGATTTTGTTACAGACATTGTCGGATCCTTATTCTTTCACCCAATGTATCATAAAATGAATTATCCATAGCTCTCAGTTTTGCATAATTCCCATATTTGACATATTTTCTTTCTCTGCATTTGTAGCCTTTAAGACTCTGGAATTACTCTCTAATCTATATTTCCCTTAATAAGTCATGTTCCCAAAGCAAAGCCTCTATACTTGTTAAAACAGTTCCCTGGGTTGCCCCTAAGAGATTAGAGTTTTCCCCTGATGCTTTCAACTTGAGATCCATGCCAGTATTTTCTCTCCATTATCAATCACCAGTTATGGTTTGCATCCACTTTAAATCATTGACTGATGCAATCATAAGTTCCACAGTATCATTTTATCAATTAACATAAATTAGCTTTTACAAAGAGATATTTGCAAACAAGATATATAAACATCAAAGTAAAAATTATTTGCCTGAACCATGGGACACTCTCTTTTATATTCCACTTGAGAAAAGGGTTTTAAATTTAATATGACTACTAGAAAGCTTTTGCCTCACACAGGTCATCTCTGAATGTGATAAAGCTAATGGACATAGCTTCTCACCTTCAGGATCAACCCACTACTTATTTGAGTTCCTCACATCACTCCTGAAAGTCATCACAGCTTTCTGAATTAATCTGGTAGCAATCTCTCTCATGGCTCCCATGATTGGCATCTGATTCCACTAATCATTCATTCAAAGCACATAAAATTATAGCTTTTTTCAAATACTTTGTCTAAAGTTAGGAAAGAATAAATGCAATGAGGCAAAGAACAGATGTGTCACATATCCGCAGGCCATATGTTGACCTGGCTATGGAAGAAACAAATCATTACTTTTTCACCCTATGTCTTGTAGCATGTCCCTTCCTCAACACAGTTTGGGTGAAAGATACTGAGAGTCTTTTGTATACATTCTCAGTTCTGGTTCAGCAATCAGTGAAAGTGGTCCTTTCTTAAAACTGTGGCAAGTGGAAGAAATAGTCATAGAATTTCTGGCCATGCTCTGAATTGCAGGTAGAGGTTCACAGCACCCTAAGCATCTATACATTCTCATAAATATTGGGCTTTCATTATTCCATCTTATATTATACCTTCTTCAAAGTTATTGATAGAAATGGTGAAAAGAAAAAGGCCTTGTGGCATGAATACACAAGACCTCTGGAGTTGAATACAACACATTCAACAATACTTTTGGTACACAATAATCACATCATCTATAAAAACACCTGAATATACCATCACCTAATACATTTCTTCATTTTGTACATGAAGATATCATGAGATACTGTCAAATGTCTTGTAGTTTCCCACATATACTGTTTATATACACATACTTTCCATAATCTATCAATTTAGTAATATTAATAAAAATAGTATAGTACATTTTGAGATTTTTAACAAATTAACTGATTCTGCCCTCTAATTATTGCTATATATAATTCTGATGGTCTATAAGTCTTATTTTTGAAAATAAAATCTAAGATATATTCAAGGAACCACTGTTAAAGTTATGTTTGGTTTCAAGTATGTACTTTTTTTCTTTCCTTTTTGAAAATAGGATAGGATTTGAACATTTTCAATGATCCAGCACATCTATTTTCCATAATTTCTCAAAAACTCACTGAGTGTAGTGTACTGATCACATGTTCATATACTTTCAATGTTGTCTAATGTAATTTTGTGTTATTATGGAAAGAATGATAGACTTCAAGTTTGAAGATTGCATAGGAATATGGTTTCACATTCTGTTTTGGGCTTTTATTTGTTTGAGCTTATAAAAACTGCTGGATACCTCAGGGTCTTGTTTTCCTTACATATCATATCATATCATATCATATCATATCATGTCATGTCATATCATATCATATCATATAATGCAATACAAGACAATCCAATACAATATAGTACAATACAGTACAATGCAATACACTATACTATACTGTAATATAATATACTATACTATGCTATAATATAGTGTGTGTGTGTGTGTGTGTGTGTGTGTACATAAAATGAGGATAATAAGCTTTCATTACTTACCTCCCTGAGATGTGAGGAAAATACTGTTTTAAAGTGTTCTATTAATGTGAATTTCTTTAATTTATTAATTTATCTAGGCAAAAAAACACTTGAAGAAGTTTAGACCAGCTATTCTTTCAACTATTTTGGACTTCAGTTGTCAAAAAATTCTTCAATTTTTACAATCTTATATCCACATTTTTCTTTGCTTTTTTATCTTCTCTTCACTCACATAGCCTCTATCCTAGTTAGGTTTTCATCATTTACCTGGACTATTACAACAACCACATGATAGAATTCCTTGGTTTTGGTATCTTACTTATCAAATTCATCTTCTAAAGAGTTAGAAATTTGATATTCCTGAAACATATACTAATTTTTTTCTATGACTCACATATTCTTTCAAATACACAAACGCAAACTTCTTCTATCTGATGTTTAAAGCCATCCACAATCTGGCTTATGTCTCCTTATAGAGTATTATTTTATGTTAGTTACTTTTACTTCACCATCTACTGTTGTCAAAATGCCTTGCTAACTCTTCCGTGATATTCTGGTTTCTCCCACTTCGAGATTGTAAGTGGCACATTATTCCTGGAATGTCCTCCATCCTTACCCATACCTTGGCATGTCATTAGCTTTTTTCAAGGCTCAGAACAGTTGTCACTTCTGTTCAGTTCTTCTCTACCCCATGCTTTTGTACTCTAAGAAATGATGAGATGGATGCTTTCAGAAAAACCTGGAAACTCTTGCTTGGGCTGATGCAAAGTGAAGTATGTTGTGTACAATGTAACAGCAAGCCTAACCCAAATGGCAAAAGAGGTCCAAAAAGCCAATGAGGAGAAGAATGACTTAAAAAGAAGAATTGGCTAGATGGAAAAGGAAGTCTAAAAGCTCATTTAAAATTAGAATGGAACAATTGGAAGCTAGTGACTTTATGAGAGATCAAGACATTGTAAAACAAAACCAAAATAATGAAAAAAAAATAGAAAACTCTGTGGAATATCTCATTGGAAAAATAACTAAACTGGAAAATAGATCCAGGAGAGAGAATTTAAAAATTATTGGACTATCTGAAATCCATGATTAAAAAATGAGCCTAGACATCATCTTTCAAGAAATTATCAAGGAAAACTGGCCTGATATATTAGAACCAGAGGGTAAAATAGAAATTGAAAGAATCCACCAATCTCCTCCTGGAAAACTTCCCAAAGAAAAACTCCTAGGTATATTGTAGCCAAATTCCAGATTTCCAGGTCAAGGAGAAAATATTACAAGCAGTCAGAAAGAAATAATTCAAGTATTGCGGAAACACAATCAGGATAACACAAGATTTAGCAGCTTCTACATTAAGGGACCAGAGGGCATGGAATATAATATTCCAGAGAGCAAAGGAGATAAGATTACAACCAAGAATCACCTACTCAGCAAAACTGAGTATAATCCTTCAGGGAAAAGAATGGACATTCAATAAAATAGAGTACTTTCAAGCATTCTTGATGAAAAGACCAGAGCTGAATAGAAAATTTGACTTTCAAATACAAGATTCAAGAGGAATATGAAGAGGTAAACAGGAAAGAGAAATCATAAGGGACTCATTAAGGTTGAACTGTTTACATTCCTGCATGGAAAGATGATATTTGTAACTCATGAGACCTTTGTCAGCATTAGGGTAGTTGGAGGGAAAAGTTGTATGTAGATAGATAGATAGATAGATAAATAGATAGATAGATAGATAGATAGATAGATAGACAGATAGATAGATAGATAGATAGAGGGCACAGGGTGAGTTGAAGATGAAGGGGTGATATGTGGAGAATAAATTAAGGAGTGAAAAAGGATTATACTGGGAGAAGGAGAAAGGGAAAGGGAGAATAGGGTAAATTATCTAATATAAAACTGACAAGAAAAGGCTTTTACAGTGGAAGGGAAATGGAGGAAGGTAAGAGGGAATGAGTGAATCTTATTCTCATGAGATTTGGCTTAAGGAAGGAATAACATACACACTCAATTGGGTATGGAAATCTATCTTACCCTACAGGAAAAAATGGGGGAAGGAGACAAGAGAGCATGATGGGAGGGCAGACCTGGGGAGGGGGTAATCAGAAGCAAACACTTCTAAGGAGGGACAGGGTCAAAAGAGAAAATAAAATAAATGGGGGATAGGATAAGATTAAGGAAAATATGTTTAGTTTTTCACAACATGACCACTATGGAAGTGTTCTGTATGATGACACATGTATAACCAGTATCAAGTTGCTTGCCTTCTCAATGAGGGTGAGTGGGGAGGGAGGAATGGAGAAAATTTGGAACCCAAAGTTTTAAAAACAACTGTTAAAAATCGTTTTCACATGCTACTGGGAAATAAGATATAAAGGCAATGGGGTATAGAAATCTATCCTACCCTACAGGAAAATTGAAGGGGAAAGGGATAAGAGAAGGAAGGGGGGATAGAAGAGAAGGAAGATTAAGGGAAGGGGTATTCAGAATGCATGCCATCTTGGGGCAGAGGGAAGGATTGGATGGGTAGAAAATTTAGAACTCAATCTTGAGGAAGGAATGTTGAAAACTAAAAATTAGTAAATTAATAACAAAAAAAAAATAACAGCAATATTGTAAGATCAGCTGTGAATGACTTTTCCCTTTTGTACTGATTCTTCTTTCACAATATGACTAATGTGACTAATTATTGTACATGTATAACCTATATCAGACTGCTTGCTGTCTTGAGGAGGGAAGAGAGGAGGGAGGGGAAAAAATGTGGAACTCAAAATCTTTTTTTATGTAGTTCTTTATTTAGTATTTTATTTTTCCTCAGTTACATGTAGAATAAATTTTTAACATTTACTTTTAAAACTTTGAATTCCAAATTATTTCCCCACCTCTTTCCCATCTCCCCTCATTTAGAAAGCAAGCAATTCAATATAGGTTATACATGTGTAGTCATGCAAAACATATCCATAATAGACATGTGAAAGAAAACAGACAAAAAATTCAAGAAAAAATAAAGTAAAAAAAAGTATGCTTCAATTTGTATTCAGACACCATCAGTTCTTTCTCTGGGGATGGATAGTATTTTTCATCATAAGTTCTTTGAAGTTGTCTTGGATCATTGTATTGCTGAGAATAGTTAAGTCATTCACAGCTGATCATCTTACAATGTTGTTGTTACTTTGTACACAGTATACTTCACTTTGCATTAGCCCAAGCAAGGGTTTCCAGGTTTTTCTGAGATCATCCTGCTCATCATTTCTTAGAGTACAATAATATCCTATCATAATCACATTCCACAACTCTTTCAGCCATTCCCCAATTGATGGTCATCCTCTCAATTATTTGCCCCCAGAAAATGGCTGCTATAAATATTTTTGTACATAAAGGTCCTTTTCCTTTTTATTGTTTTTTTTTAATCTCTTTTGGGATATAGACCTAGTAGTGGTATTGTTAGGTCAAAGGTTATGCATGGTTTTATAGACTTTTAGTCATAGTGGACCTTAAAATCTTTTAAAAATAAATGCAAGAAACTATCTTTACATGTAATTGGAAAATGCTATTAAGTGGAAAATAAGCAGTTAAACATCACAAAGTAAGTAAAAAAGAAATTTTTAATAAGCTTTCAAAAGATTATTTTGTAAGTCTGTAGAATTTATATTTGTTAAGTTATTAAAAGGTAAAAATGCCTAAGACTAGGGAATTACCTATATGCATACATTATTTTGTATCATATTATTATGTTTATATAATGTATTATATGTGTACATGATATATTAGAATTAGATAAGACAACATGTACTGCTTTTGGAAAATTAGAAAATTATTTTTTATTACTATGAAACAAAGTGTCATTTTAACACCATTTTTCTTTTGATTCTCTTTTGATAGTATATTATTTTGAATTATGGAATGCCACAATCTCTCAGGAATTAGTATTGAATCATCTGAAAGTCAACGAAGAGTGACATGGATGATTTGAGTGAATTGTGATTATAATTAACCATTTAAGAATTTTGTAGAAGTGATAAAATTATTATTATCAGAGAATTGTATAACCTGAAACTCAGGTGAGTCTATTACATATTGAGAGCAAGAGATAATTGATAGATAGGGTACATGTTCCATTGTTATCTTTGCAAGACATCTAGTGAAATTTTCTCTAGAATATTGATTGGACAGAGCAGATTTTGGAAGATTTCAGAGTCAACATAGACAAGAGAAGTGCCTCCAAACTAAAATAGTAATGGGAACCATTAAACCATTCTTATAGATCTCAGTAGCCCACATATTGATTTAGGAAATCACATATTAAAATTATCTGTGTTTAATTGTCTTTTTATTTTTATATAGCTTACATTTATTTTTTTACAAGAATTACAATCTGGTTATGGGCACACCAGTATTTTGGGGTCTGTATCATTCATGGGCTACATTTTTGACACATGTGTAAAAGTCACACAGGATGCAAAAGCGTAAATGACTTGCAATGTTATACATATAAATGAGATTACTGATTCATCAAATAATTATCATGGTGCCCTTTATAAACAAGGAAAAATAAAACAACTTCAATACTATAATATGTCTTTGATTTTATATATATATATACACACACACACACAAATGTATATATAGTATATATGTGTATGTGTATACACACATACACACATATAGATGTTTAGTAGTGTAGATTACAATTCACACATACCTTCCTACCTAGTGTAATTCTGATCCCTGTTTTCTCACTATTCCACCAAAGAGGATCTAGATATGATTGCATGCTTCCCTTTTACTCCACAGACATAACAACAACAATAATATTTACAAATGCCTACTACTTTGCCAAGCACTATGATAAGTGCTTTACAATTGTTTTCTCATTTGATATTCACAAGAATCTTAGGAAACAGATGTTATTTTTATTTTCCTTTCAAAGATGAGGAAACTGAGGCAAACAGTGGTTAAATGATTTGCCCAAGCTCACACAAAACCATATATATATGAATATGAGTGTCTTTTACTATCCATGGGTAAAATGTAGCCCAAAGAAAATTCAAGTCTCTGTGCTAATTGGGTACAAAATAACAAGGTCAGAATGTGAAATGAAAGCTCTGACTAGAGAACCAGTTAAAGCTGAGATGATAGTTGCTTTCAAAGCTGGTTTTCATAATCATCCTTCTCTTACAGTAGTCACTTTCCATCTCTTAGTGAATATATTCTACTCTGTTTGGTCAGAAGATGGGGTGATTAGTGTACAAAACATGTCAGAGGAAATTTACTTTTTTTTTCCATTTTTGTTTAAATCACTATCCAGCCCTTCCAGTTCCCCTCTGGTACCTAAAACTCAATGAACCAGGGATTCCACAACCCACTGACAAATATTCATCACTTTTCAGAATTTCAGAATAAGCTAAGCAATTAATCCACTTAAATTTACTGACCAGGAAATATGCCATGACAGATGCTTTCCTCAATTGTAACTGAGAAGTGAATTCAAACTGTGGCCATAATAATTAACTGACTGCTCCTATCTGTCCTACAATTTCAACAGAGAATGAAATGCTTCCAGGCTTCACAATACACAAGAGAAAAGGTTGACTTTTGTTTCTGCATTTTAAGTTAGTGGGTGGCATACGTTTTTACTACTTTTGTCCCTCACTGCTTGATGTGGTTTTAGTCCCTAAAGATTGAAGCTTTGGAAACCTGATTAATCCCCAGTCATTAAAGCTCTCAACTGACTTTGCAGCAAAACTGTCAGTGTTTCATCATTAGCCCTGAGATAGGAAGCTTTAAATAAGCACATCTAAACCTCAACTGTAACGCCCTCCTCGGGGTATATTAACTGGGCAGGATTTTACTCCATTTAGGGACTAATTTCCTTTTTATTCAGATACTCTTTCATCACAGAGAATTTGCACCACTACATACATCTGTCTTAATAATACTCAGCAGTCTTAATATGAGTCTTGGGGACATTAGGCAATTGAAACTCCCTATCAGTAACTTCTTCCTATCATCTTTGAAATGATTGAGTGTGAATACTGTGTGGCTTTAGAAGATTTACAGAGTTAATTCATTTTTCCTGTAAATTGCACTCATTTTAGCCAGAAGTGAGTTTTCTGTAATAAGATTTTCATTTGAATTGCAACATTTTAACAGTTACACACACATGTGCACACATGCACACACACACACACACACTTTTTTTTACTCTTTCCTTTAAAAGTGTGAATGTTAAAACACCTAAACGGATACAAAATGTATTGCAACTACTGATACTAATGCTAAGTGAGACTTTTAAAATATTAGTTTAAATGATGCCTTTTTCTGAAAATATACTTCTCTCCCAGTGATATCCCTCCCAGATTAGCCTTTCTCTTGTAACATCCAATAAAGTTCTAGTAAAATTTGTGACATTTCACCCAAGTTATCTGTCTTTCTCTCTGCCATCCTCCCCTACAATACAGTAAAGAGGATGGAATATTTCATTAAATCTTTGTCAGGACTATTACAGATTTTTCAGGTACACATAATTTGTTTCCTTTTAGTGATAGTGTTCAAGTGACCTCAGGAGTAGAGAGAGCACTAAATCTACAATTAGGAAGGTCTGACACCAACCCTCACATCTGATACTCAGTTATCTGGCAATTCTCTCTGAGACTCAGTTTTTTCAACTATAAAAATCGAATAGCAATACCTGTAGATGGTGCAGTGCATAGAGCACTGGGCTTAGAATCAGGAATACTCATCATCATGGCTTTTATCAGTTAGGCATGAAATAATAATAACTGAATTTGTCAGCCCAGTGCACTGGGCCTAGAGTCAGGAAGACTCATCTTCCTGAGTTCAAATCTGGCCTCAGACAATTACTACCTCTGTGACCCTGGGCAAATCACTGAACCCTGTTTGCCTCAGTTCCTCATCTGTAAAAGGAGTTGGAGAAGGAAATGGCAAACCCCTCCACTACCTTTGTCAAGAAAACCCCAAATGGGGTCACAAAGAGCTGGACACCACTGAAATGACTGAACAAGAAGTACCTAAGTCAAATGGTTATTATGAGACATAGATGAGATAACATATGCAGAGTGTTTTGCAATATATAAAATACTTGTTATTCAGTCTTCTTTTAGTCATGTTCAACTATTCCTGACTCCATTTGAGGTTTTCTTGGCAAAGATACTGGTGTGGTTTGCCATTTCCTTCTTCAGCTCATTTTATAGATAAAGAAATCAAGGCTAACAGGATTAAGCAACTTGCCCAGGGTCACATAGGTAGTAATTGTCTGGGGTCAGAGTTAAACTCAGGAAGATGAGTATTGGAAGTATCACTATGCCCATTATACAGACTAGGAAACTAACTCGGATCATTGAAGTGTCTTGCCCAAGTTCATACAACCATCAAAGGCTGGATTTTATCTGTTTCCTGATGCTAAGCAAAACACTCTAAATACAAGAAACATATTCCTCCTTCTTTCAGTAGGGTAGGTCAAGGGCAGATGGATGTTCCATTATTCTAATTCAAAACTAAGTATACTTGCAAAGTAATTAATTGTATGTTTTTGTTGTCTAAAATATTTAGCATATTTACATTCAATATCATATGAGCTCAGCTTTTCCTTGAAGTCAACAGATCAAAGGGTAAAATTCGCATGCGACCTTGGAGAGATCAGTTTCAATAAAGAATAAGTGGAGATAGAAATCATTTTACAAATGTTAGGGGAGCCAGTGAATTGTGAAGAAATGATTCAGGGACTATGGGCTACTTTTTCATAATCATCATCATCATCATCATCACCACCATCATCACCATCATCATCATTGCTACCATTTATATATCACTTACTATGTATTAAGCACTTTACAATTTTTATTTCATCTATCATCAACTCTGGGAGGTAGGAAGAGTTATTAATCCCATTTTCAGGTGAGGAAACTGAGGGAAACAGAGGTTAAGTGACTTGCCCAATGTCGCAAAAGCGGTAAGTATCTGAGATTGGATTTGAACCAGCTGCTCAAAAACTCTTTAGAAGTTTAGAGGCAAGCAATTGACAAAGACATTTTGTTTTCTCCTTTTTTGTTTTTAGGATAGAAGACGCTGTTTGATTTTAGGCAGAAGATGACAGATGGAAGGAAGATGAAAGAGTCTATGAATGACTGACAGAACAAGATAGAGGTGGAGGAAATATGAGATAAGGGTATCAAGAATATCCTCCCATGATGAGGAACCTAATACTTTTTGAACTTATCCACTCCACTTTGGGATAGCTCTAATTTTAGAAATTCCTTTCATACTTCAAGTCTAACTTTGTCTCTTTGCAAATTCCTTTTATTGCTATGAGTTCTGAATTCTGGGGCCAAACAGAAACAATCTCTAATCACTGTTCCATGTGTTGTTGTTTAGTCATTTATTCATGCCCAACTCTTTGGACACCATTTGGAGTTTTCTTAGCAAAGATCTTGGAGTGGTTTGTCATTTCCTTCTTGAGAATATTTTACCAATGAGGAAGTGAGGCAAAGAAGGTTAATTGACTTGCCCAGGACCAAACAGCAAGTAATTGTCTGAGGCCAGATTTGAATACAGGAAGATGAGTCTTCCTGATTTCAGGTCAGGTACTCCTCCCAGTGTGCCACCTAGCTGCCCTGTTCCATGTGATTGCCTTTCAAAAAACTGAAAAAAATTACCATGGCCCCCTACTCAGACTCTTCTTTTCAGATTTAAATATCCTCAGTTTCTTCAATAGATTATCATCTGCCAACTTCATAAGTATGTCATCTATGCCTTTGTTCAACATATTAATAAAAATATTAACAATACAAATCTTTGAAGGCACTTCCCTAAAGACTTCCATTCAACTTACAATTTGTCCATATAACTACTCTCTGGATGTTGGTATCTAACCAGCTCCAAATACACCTAATTTCATTATATCTAGTCCATGCTTTTTTCCAGCATTTACACAAGAATTGCATGGAATATGTTTTTGAATGTTTTCCAAAAATTTAGACAACTCTATCTATACCATGATTCTGATCAACCAGTATAGTAACACTGTCAAAAAGAAAAGTAAGATTTTTCTAACCCAACCTGTCTGATGAAGACAAACAAGGTCCTTCTGATTGTCCCTTATTTTTCTAGAAGTTAACTCACCATTAATTTAATAAAAACCTCCTCAAATTTTGCCAGGAATGGAAATCAAGCTCACTTGCCTAAAGTTCGCAAAACCCATTATCTCCCCTCTTACTGATAATCAGACATTATTGTCTTTTCCTTTACCCCACAGGACTTCTTCTTGTGTGCCTGATGATTCACAGATCCCTGGCAGTAGCTCAGCAATCACATCTGTTAGTTTTTTTCAGTAACAGAGAATGTAGTTCACCTGGGCCAGCTGACTTGAACTCCTCAAGGACTGTAGGTGAGATATTAGCTTGACCAAACTTAACTCGGGTGTCAAATCCCTATTATCCATTTTTCTTTCCTTTCTACACCCATTATTTTTCTCCATGACAGTGAGAGTAAAAATGAGTTGAGCTTTGTCTATCTTTCTGTCATCCATTGTCATTATCCAATCCAAACAGAACAACATTCCTGTCAATTCTTTGTCCTCTTCAGCATAGCTGAAAAATATGTGTGTGCGTGTGTGTGTGTGTGTTTGTGTGGTGTATCCCAAATCCTAAAACATTCAACACAAACTTCAGCTCATTCTAAACGTTAACCCATCCTATAATGATGACAATTAGGTCCAGAAATATTGCATACTTACCTAAATATTGATGATAATTATAAGTTTTTTAAAATAATTTACTAGTATTATTTTATACATCCTCATAAAAACTCTGTGATTTAGGTACTGTTATTATCATTTTGGGGCAGTGAGGTGGTACAGTGGTTAGAGCACCTGGGTTGGAGTCAGGGAGACTCATCTTCCTGAGTTCAAATCTGGCCTCAGACATTTACTAGTTGAATGACTCTGGGCAAGTTACTTAACCCTGTTTGCCTCAGTTTCCTCATCTATAAAATGAGCTGGAGAAGGAAATGAATGCTAAACCACTCCAGTATCCTTACCAAGAAAACTCCAAATGGGGTCATGAAGAGGTAGAAATGACTGAACAAAAATAATTATCCTTTAGAGATGAGAAAACTGAAATACAAAAAAGTTAAATGATTTGCCCAAGGTTACACAGTGAGTATCTGAACCGAATCTGAACTCAAGACTTCGTCAACTCAATTTCAATACTCTATACAGTTCACTACTTAGCTGCCTCTACCTACCTTTGTTTCCATTTTTGATACCAAAAACAAGTCTCAGTTGGTTTGGTGAATACTCACAGAATTCATGAAAGTGTCTTTAGATAAATCCTTTTAAAAAATTCTCAGGAGAACTATTTCTCTTTTTATCTTTAGAATTTCATTTAGAATTTCATTTCTCTTGAGTTTATTACCCTTATAGAGTTTTGTACTTTCTCTGATCTATTTGTCAAACATTCTCCCTCCAAATCTAGAGTTTTTATTTTTCTCACCTGCTTCTTCACGAACTAGAGGACTGAAAGTTCATTTCCACCAAGTGTTCCCATCATTTCCAGTCCCTCCTTTTTGGTGAAAATTAGATATAGAACAGAATTCTTCATATTATTTCCTTTGCCCTTTGAAAAATGAAATCATAATTGAGGTAAGTAAAAAATTAACAAGAAATTCCATTTAAAATAATTCCAGATAATATAAAATATTTGAGAGTCTAATCTGCCACAAAAAAACCCAGAAACTATTGAAACTCAATTAAAAAATGCTTTTCACACAAATAAAGTCTGATTTAAACAACTGGAAAAATAGCAATTGCTCATCAATAGACCAAACCAAACTAGTAAAAATGATCATTCTACTTAAAGTAATTTACCTATTCAGTGCCATATCAATCAAGCTAACAACAATATTTTATAGATCTAAGAAAAATAATAATAAATTTTATTTGGAAAAACAAAAGGTCAAATGTATCAGGTAAATCAAGAAAAAATGTGAAAGAATATGGCCTAGCCCTAGCAGATCTCAAATTGTATTATAAAGTGGTAATCATCAAAACAATCTGCTACTGGCTAAGAAATAAAGTGGTGTGTCATTGGAATAGATTAAGTGGACAATACATAGTAATAAACGACTATGGTAATCTCACATTCCATAAACATAAAGATCTCAGCTTTGAGAGATAAAATCACCATTTGACAAAAATTATTGGAAAAACTGGAAAGCAGTTTGGCAGAAGCAAATATAGACCAACATTTCACACTGTATACCAAAATGATGTCAAAATATATAATAACTTATGCATAAAGGGTGATATCATGGGCAAATTAGGGGATCATGAAAGAGTTTACCTATCATATCTATAGATAAGGGAAGAATTTGTGACCAAATTCAAATTTGAGTCAAATTTATAAGCATGGAAGCCATTCTATAATTAATAAGTGATCAAAGGATATGAACAGGTAGTTCCCAGATGAAGAAATCAAAGCTATCTATAGACATATGAAGAAGAGCTCTAAATAACTTTTGATTAAAGACATGCAAATAAAAACAACTCTGAGGTACCACCTCACAATTATCAGATTTGCTAATATGACAAAAAAAGGAAAATGATAAATGTTGGAGAGGATGTGGGAAATTGAGACTCTAATGCACCCTTGGTGTAGTTGTAAATTGGTATAACCATTTTGAAAAGCAATTTAGAGCTATTCCCAAAGGGTTATACAACTGTGCATGCCCTTTGACCCAACTATCACTACCATATCTGTATTCCAAAGAAATAAAAGAAAAAGGGAAAGGTTTTGTAAATACAAAAATATGTGTAGTTGCTGTTTTTATGGTTTTAAAGAATTAGAATTTGAGGTGATACCTATTTTTGGATTTTGACTGAACAAGTTTTGGCATATGATTGTGATGAATACTATTGTGCTATAAGAAATTATGAGTAGGATGGTTTCAGAAAAACCTGGGAGAACTGAACTGATGTGAAATGAATGAGCAGAGCCAGGAGATCATTATACACAGTAACAGAAATATTATACAGTGATCAACTGTGAATGACTTAGCTATTCACCGCAATACAATGATACAAGACAAATACAAAAGACTTTTGATGAAAACTGTTATCCACATCTAGAGAAAGAACTGATGGAGTCTAAATACAAATCACAGCATACTATTCTTTACTTTCTTTTTTTTCTGTGTTTTCTTTTGCAACATGGCTAATATTAAAATATGTTTTACATTTCTGTACATGTATAGTCTATATCTAAGTATTAGTTTTTTCAAAAGGGAAAGTGGAAGAAGAAAAGTAGGAAAGGAATTTAGAAGTCAAAAATCATAAAAATGAATGTTAAAAATTGTTTTTACACACAGTTGAGGAATAATAAAAACATCCTTTAAAAACATCCTCTGCTTTGTAGACCTGGTGGAATACTACCTGCCCTTCAAGACCAAGTTCAAGTGGCATCTTTTCCCTCAAGACTTTTCTGATCCTACTTTTCAAAGTGGTAATGACCACTCCTCCTGTAATCTCTCTTAGTCTTTTGTACATCTCTTGTGCATTTATTATTTCATATTCTGGTTACTTGTATATTTATTTTCTAGTTATTTTGTGTATATATAACATAATTCTCAAAAATTGTAAGTCCCACAAGGAAAAGATAGTATCTTATTAAACTTTTCATTTCCCCCACTTATTTCTTAGAACAAAAGCCAATTCTCCATCAAAACTCTCTCAAACAGGTATCTTTTAAAAGAAGGATACATTTTATCATCCTTACTCAACTGTTAGTGTCCTCCTCCTCAATTAACCCTATATTGATTTTGTGTATTTTTGATATAGAATTATCTATAGATTATTGTCTCCCCCAGTAGAATATAAGCACCTTGAGGGTGAAGACTGTTTTCTTTTTGTCCTTTTATCCCCAGTGCCTTATTCAGTGCTTGGAACATTGTAGGTGCTTAATAAATGCTTGCTGATAGTGATAACCACTGATAAATCAGAGATTACACTGTTACTGAACATTCCATAATCATCTTGTCAAAAGTTAATTACTACCAACCTTTAGGTCTATATGGTGAAATTTTTTTTTAAAGTGAGCAAGCAGATATCAAAGTCATATGTACTCAGGAAGAAAGAGAAAGGAGACAGCCCTGAAGCCCCCAAACTCTATGGAATATATATTATATTTTATTTATAATAACTTGATAGAAACAACTTTAACCTG
This sequence comes from Vombatus ursinus, assembly GCF_900497805.2. Lineage (NCBI taxonomy): Eukaryota > Metazoa > Chordata > Mammalia > Diprotodontia > Vombatidae > Vombatus > Vombatus ursinus. Next base: position 59,728,175 of record NW_020954590.1, read on the forward strand.
GAAGTTAGAAAAACATGCTTCAGTGAGTAACTGAAATAAGTCTCTTATACAGTTACATAGCATAATGCTCAGCATTACTTTAGTCAATCAGGAGTCACATTTACCTCCATTTATTCAGATTTAAGTCACATAGATACCCATCATCAAAAGCTCACCAGCCTTTTGTGGAAGTGTGGTTATATTCATTATACCTCTTTGTGAAGATAGTGACTTCTTTGTTCTCTACTCACAATTCTATTGAATCTATTATATCATATATTTTCAATAAATATCTATTAAATTGAAGTCTAAGGTAAGTACTTCCTACTATTTTAAGAAATTTGCTATTCTAGATATTTACCAATATCATGTAGATAGGAAATGTATATAAAGAAGGATTTTCCCTGAAAAAAAGTTAAGCATATGGATTGGGATTAGAAAATTGGGTATATAGTATTTCTTAAGGTTACTCTATAGGGTATTTTTTAAAAATCCATTAAAAGATACTGAAAGAAGACACTTATTTGGAAGGAAACTAAAACATTATTATAGTAATATAACAAATATGAATCTTTATGTACCTCAACAGAGAGTTTTGTACCATAATGATACATTATACTCAACATAGCAACATGATACTCAAATTGGTCAAAAAGAAAAAAAAAAGACTACTCTATAAGGCAACTAATCTTTGGTACTCTTCTTTGGAAAATGAATTTAATAATCAGAAGTGAATTTACTTTAGAAAGTTAATACCAGATACAATCATGACACACTTTAAGAAAACTTCAGGGCTGGAATGTAAACAACATTTTATGGAATCACTGCTAATTTTTTTGTTTATGTTGCTTAATGAGGGTTTAATTCTGTTGAATATAGAGTAACCTAATTTCATAAGAAACAAGTGGCTAACTAAGGAGGAAATTTCAAATCCAGGAGATAGAAGGTTTTCCAGATGGCAACTTAGCTCAGGGTTCAGTGTCTCCTCTAAGGAATCACTGTGCTATTTTTTTTCTTAATAGGATGTAGTTGCAGAATGGCTCATATTTTCTGCTTGACCTTGGATGTTCATGCATTCACTCAATTGGAAATGAAATTGTTATTTTGTAGAATTATACAATTTTAGAGCTAAAAAGAATTACATAATTCAAATCAAAGAATATCAGAATTTGAAAATTGGAAGGGATCTCAAAGGCCATCTACTCCAACTTATCTCAGAAAGAAATCCCACTATAATACACCCAACAACTCATTGTCCAGCCTCTGTTGTCTGTGGGTGCATTGGAGAAAGAACTAGATTGTGACTGAGATCATCTGAGTCAATGGATACTAGTTATCTCCTTTAGGCAAATTATTTAAGTCCCCAGACCACAGACTCCACATCAGCAAAGTAAAGGGGTAGGGTTTGAAAAAATATCCCCTGAGGGAAAGTTGTCCTTTCAGTTTTAGATTTCTGATCTCATGAAGACCCCCAAGTAGGAGAAACCATAGAGATTATCTAGTTAAAATTCCTCATCTTATAGATAAAGGAAGCTTAATTTTATAAATGTTAAGTGAATTGACCCAAGACTGAAGCTAGTAAAAAGAATAACCAATCCTTGAAACTAGCTGAGCATGATGCTGCATATGTGTGTAAATGATTCCCTTTACTTGTGGGATCAACCCCTCAACAAGGGACTTGAAGAAAGGTGTTCAAAATAGAGATGAAGTGTGAACTATTGAATGGTACATGGGAACCCTTAGAACTACAGACATCTATAGGAATCCAATCCCATTACATACATGGATTTTTAAGGGGTCACTAGACCTCACCTATTTAGGATCATTCTCTTACTTCTGATTTGAGCTGAGAGTTTATTTTGCACCCACCTGAATTGCATATTTTTTCTTGTGTATTTAAGGCATAGTCTAATCTGTTGCATTTTTTTTTATGATCTGCATATGAGGTTTTGCAGAATAAATTAATTTCCTTGCTATCTGTTATTATCAATTTGTTTTGGTGTATCCAGTGTTTGGGAAATGATTAAGTTGGTAGGAGTAAGCTGAGGGTTATTTTCACCTTCCCCCTAAGAGATATCAGTTAAGTGGCTTTATTTGTGAACCCAGACTCAAACCCTTAGATGAGAGATATTTAAAGGGCAGCAGATGCACAGAATTGTAGCACAATATCTGTCTTAGAGACTAAATGAGAAATTGCCCAGCCTTAGCTGTTCTCAATACTGCTAAACCTCCTGGCCCTTTATAGGCATTCTGGTGTTGTTGACATGGTCTTCTTCATACTTTCTGTAAAGTTGGGCCAGAATGAAGATCATATCTAGTCATATGACTTATGAGCTACATACACAGATCTTTGTAATTATGTAAGTTCTGTTCACATATATAAAAATTTCAGACAATCTTATAGCCAAACTATCATTCCAAGATATTAAATCCCATGTCCTTGAAATTAGAAGTGAAATTGTGTACTTCATTCCACCACCATCCCTCAATAAGCTCTTCAGAATATATCTAAAGATTTTATGGTAAAAAGAGACAATATTGTGTGATACTCTTTATGTCAACATGATTAGATTTTTATGTCTTTCTGAATTTAATCCCTACATATAATTCCAAGTTATTGTATTCCAAAAGGATGTAACAATGTCATGGACATCAGAAGTATTAAGGCAAAATTTAGGACTGTAATGGAAAAGGTTCTTACTAGATCAGGGCCTCTCTCTCTCTCTCTCTCTCTCACTCTCTCTCTCTCTCTCTCTTTAGAAATTGGGGTTAGGTAACTTTCCCAGGGCCACACAGCTAGTCAAGGCCTCTCTTTGTCAGACTATGACCTAAGATTTTAAATGGCCCAATGTTATGCACCTTCTAAATATCTAAAATTAAAGGCCAAACCTGACCTGCTTTCCTGCCTCTAAAAAGTGGGAAATAGAACCTAAAAATCTTGTACTAGATCAGACATCCAAAATTAGTGAGAAGGTCAAAGTCAATGTAGGGAAGTCCTAGGAGGTTATTCCATTACTGAGATAAAGTATCTACAAGAAACCCTCCCAGGTGCAATTAGGAAAGAAATCATTGAAAAGGAAATATAAAATAAACCACTGAAATTATCAAGATGGTATATATTGTGATAGAAACATAATGATCAGAAAGTGAATCAGGAGGTGTGAATCAATAGGCAAATCTAAGTCTGAATGTCAGAATTTTTCTGTTCTTGTCTAGCTCTGTGCAGGGATAAGGAATGAATGTCTTATCTAAGTGATATGAATTATTTCGGTCTTCTCAGCAACAATGCATCATGGGACCAATCACTTTTGCCACATGGAATCAGGCCTTTAAGCTATTCAGCTCCCTTATATTTAATCAATTTTCTAATCCAAGCTTGGTTTCCCAAAATGATTTCCTTTTGGAGAAACTGATGAAACAATCTTTTGAAATGAATAATTGGTTATAGTTACAATTCAACAATTAAAGACATTTATTAAGTGTTTACTGTATGCAAGACACTGTACTTAAATGTTGAATTAGAAACTCCGTGAGGGCAGGAACAGTCTTTTGCCTTTTTTTGTATCTGGAGAACTTAGCACAGTGCCTGTCTTACAGTAGGCACTTAACAAAAAGTGATTGATTGATTGATTATTGGGCTTAAAAAGACTATAAAAACCAGTCCCTGTTGTTAAGAATCTTTCATTTTATTTGGGAAGTGATGTGATTTGAGTGGGGGTAGGGTTACAAAATGTAAATTGATGATGAAATATCAGATAATTAATATAAAAAAGGAGACATTTTGAACCTTAATGGAAGCTAAGGTATCTAGAAGGTATTTGTAAAGGAACAAAAAAAAAGAATGCATTACAGTGTATTGCACAGTTGTCTCTCTACCCCCTTGATCATGGTCAGCCAGGTCATTGCATAGAAACTTGGGGTGGGAAGCTTTCTAGACATTCATAATGGAAGCTCTTTGCTCTCTTCCCCCTCACCCACCCACACTTCACAACATGCAAAGATATCCTCTGACAGCTTTCTCTTTGCAATGGTGACTCTGTATTTCATATTATATGGTAACAAAAAGTCTTTTAACTAGCTGCTGAACCAAAATCTCATGGATATACTAAATAGGAAGCGGTGTCTCTTTCCCTAATGATTCCTTTTCCTGATAGCTTTGGAGTGCAAGATTGACTTTCTGAACTTTCTTCCTATTGACAACAAGCCATCAGTGCACGGTTTCACAGATGGAACTACCTAGTTTGGTACATGGCCTTGTGAGATCTCAAAAAGAAGCATCTTGGTGCAGCTAGGTGGCACAGTGGATAGAGCACCAGGTCTGGAGTCAGGAGGACCTGAGTTCAAATCCAGCCTCAGACACACAACATTCACTAGCTGTGTGACTCTGGGCAACTCCCTTAACCCCAATTGCCTCACCCAAATAAAAAAATTCTTTCCTTTATGAGGCCAAAAAGAATGAGAGAGAGAGAGAGCACTGATCAAAATAAGAATAGAACAGGTAAAAATGTAAAATGACTAATTATCCCTTACAAAGAAATCATTAGCAGAGATTCTGAGACTTGAATATGAGCTTATCAACTCATTGTACTGGTCATAATCAATTTCCACATTCTTTCTTAATCATTCTATAATTCTTTGTTAGTTGGATATCTTTGTTTACTTTTGCTCCCAGCTCAGGAGAATAAACCTTAGATAAGAGCTAAATTTAGAATGGTCTCCGAGATAACCAGGTTTAGGGGATAAGCTAGAAACTGTGAGAATGAGGCAACTGTTAGGGGAGAGCATATTCACTTCCCCTTTTGAGAGGTCAATCTCGCTGAGTTGAATTTTAGCAACAAAAATAAAGTACATAAAATGCAAGGATAGTCATAAGTTGCTAGCCACATGGCCTTAGTCATGTTGGATTTGGCTTGAGCAAGAGTTTGGCTTGAGCAAATATGGTAAAGATGGAATAGTAAAGGGAGCAGAATAAAGGCTAGTTTATTTGTAACATGAAGTTTTTGAGGCAGAGTTATATGGAATAAAGCTGTAAAAGGTAGGAAAGAACTAGATTGTGTAGGGAATTGCATTCTACATTTGACTCAAGAGTTTGCATTTTATTTTAGAGGCTATAGGGAGTCACTGGAGATTTTTAAGAAAATGATTGTTATGAACAGACCTATGATTCAAAAATATGTGTTGACAGCTGTGTGGAGAAAGTATTGAAGAGCATGGAAGAAAGTAAACCAATATGGAGGCCATTTCAATTATCCAGGAAAGTAAGTTTTGATAGTGGATAAAAAGCTGGCCTCAAAGGCAGGAAGATCTAAATTCATATTTCCACCTCACATGTATATTGGCTATGTGACCCTGGGAAAGTCAATTGTCCTCTCAGTGATCTAAGCAACTCTTTAAGACTTTAAGTTGTAAAGGACTACAATACATTGGTAGAATGAGTTTCTACACTTGGAATTCTGTATGTCAATAAAATCACAATTCCAGTCCTTATTTCCATTCCTAAAATAGTCAAGAGAAGAAGTAACATGAGCATAATGTAGGGAGGTGGCTATTTGAATAAAGAGAAGGAGATAGTTTTGATAGATGTGAAAATAAAGCACAAAAATGTTGGCAACAAACTGGACATAGTAATTGGGGGGAGATGGAAGAGTCAAGGAATAAAATCTCTTACATTTGTGTCAGAAAGATATCATATTTAACTGTTGTTAATAAGGGTAATCATTCAATAACAAATTTAATAAGACTATAGATGTATAGTCCCTGGTGCAGAATGGTTTCTCCTTTGATTATTTGGTAGGTATAGATAAATAATTTTAATTACTGGATAGTAGCACTGGCCCCTCAAGCCAACAAAAATTCATTATTAGAGAGCAATATCCAATTTCATTTTATACTACAAGCAACTTCTGGCAAAATAGTGGCATTTGGGAGGAGCATATGCTCTGGGCTTCTGTGTGCAGCTAATATTTTGTTACCATTCCCATGGTGGATGTTTTCAGTCTAAATCAAACATCCAAACTCATTCCATATAAGACACAAGTAGTCATTGAGAAGTAATGACTTTCTATCATTGTTAACTTGTCTTAGCTCCAGATTAGTGAAATAAAAAAGTGTTTTTGTTTTTGTTTTTGTTTTTTGTCTTTTGCTACCACTAATCAAATATGTTCTTTTTAGTCGTTCCAATTAAGGCTATATTTTTTTTCTAGATTGTAATTTGGGTATTCCTTTTATAATATAGAATATAGAAAACTTTTAAATTAAGGGATATCTTTTATGCTATTCACATCTTACCCTAGTTCCTTTTTTTTGTCTTGTGTCAAGGTGAGTCTTTCTAATACATTGTTATTAAAATAATTCAAAGGATTTGTTTTCCTAGAAGTGAATATGTGTATGCACATGCACACACAGACACACACAATTACAAACTCTTTTGTGGATTTTTAACTATGGTACTATTATCATTACTGAGTATTCAAACATACAAAATGAATATATTTTTGAATAACATATTTAGCCATATTTTGTTAATTGTGAATGTGTGGGTTTTATGGTAAGTCATTTTTGTTGTATTTTAACTGTCACTGTTTTATGTCCATTAATATGACAAAACACTTGTTCAACATGACATTATATAAATAAAACATTTTTGATTCTACAAATATTGCTGCATCTTTAAATCCTATTGAGTTTCACCCCAACTATCCCCCTGCCTAGTTTTTGAAACTTGATGTTCTAATATTTGTTGTATTCTAATATCTTGTAACATCACATTCTAATGCATAAAATAATTAATTTGGCAAGTTTTCCCAGAAACAGAACTTACTAAATCCTCTAAAATTGTAATGGGAACTCTATATTCCTATTGACAAATTAAGATTTTAAAAAATCAAACTCTTTTAAAATGACTTTCTTAAAACAGAAAAACTTACAATCAGATGGAATTAATCATTGGTCACTCAGTCTTCTAATGTTTTGTTAAAGACAAATGACTTCTTTAAACTTATTTTCTTTCTTTTAGATTATTTGTAATAGTGATGGCTCACCACTAGTAAAAAAAAAAAAAGCACCATATTGTCATCTTATGTGACTTCAAAATTCAAAACTATCAAAGATAGTTTCTACAACTTTAAATACGACATTGATCAAGATTTTAAAATACTAATTATTATTTATTATTTTTAAAATATATAAATAGCCCTTTCCTGGGGAAAAATGTTAGACTCTTAAATGTTAAATCTTAGATAATAGAAACATTATGAGTTTAGGCAAAAATCTTCTCTTCCATCACTTTGACATGTCATCCATTCAATTGTTGTTACTGGGAATAAACCAAAAATAGCTAAAATAACTTTAGAGAAAAATTTATTAGGTCATTTGGCGGGGCAGAGAGAGAGAGAGAGAGAGACAGAGAGGCAGAGAGACAGAGAGACAGAGAGAGAGAGAGAGAGACAGAAAGAAGGTGTGACTCCCTCTCTAAATATTTGGGAGGTTACATTATATAGAGTTTCAGAAAGGAAAGTTTGCCCAGTTGCTCTCATGTAGATGTTAGGTAGTCTCCAAAAGAAAGGTAGTTTGAGTTTTATATCAGCAGATAAGTCAGTCTGTTTTGGACATATTGAAATGTCTCTGGGCATCCAGTTTGAATTGTATTGTAGACATTCAAGATTGAAGCTCAGGGAGAGATTGGATTTAGAGATGTGAATCTAAGAGTCATCTGCACAAATATGATAAGTAATCCCATGGAATTTAATGAGTAACCAAGAAAAAAGTGTCTAGAAAGAGAAGAGAAAGTGATCTAGTACAGAGTGTGGTAACACTTATAGGTAGGTGGTAACTTCTTGATGATGAACTAGAAAAGGAGACTGAGATATATAAAAAGGATAATTTTCCCAACTCTACTTTTGAACTGTCTATATATCTTCCAGAGATATGCTGCAGCCTAGTATGTAAGATACTGTATTTGAAGTGATGAATATAAGATTTCAAATCTCACCTCTGAAATTTATTAACCACGTGACTATAAGCAAGCTGTAACCTCTCTGAGGTTCAATGTCTTTATTTATAAAATGTGAGTAGTAGCACCTATTACAGAGTTATCCATGAAGATCAAATGAGATCATGTATGGAAAGTACTTTGCGTAAAGTATTGCTGACTTTTCTGTGCCTTTGGTGATATGGAAATGTCAAGCAGTATTATTAAAATAAAGATAGTAGCCTTTATAATACTTTATCCACAGCATTGTTGTAAGACTTCTGAGATAATATAATTAATGTATTTGGTAAATTTTAAAGTACTCTATAAATATCAGTTATTATTATATTGATTTGATTCAAAATGTGAAACAAGGAAGTATAGTGAATAAAGTAATAGACTTGGAGATAGGAAGCCCCGTGTTCAAGTCCTGACTGATATATACTACTTGTGTGGCTGGAGAGAAGTCACTAAATCTCAGTCACATGCAATTAAATTTCTGGAGCTATAAATTAGAGATGAGTTGTCAGTCAACATCATTGAAAATCATAGCCTACACTGAACTGATAAAATCACAAGTCTATCTCCTTGTCCTCCCTCTCCCCTCTCCAAAAAAAAAAGGATTTATGGTATTCTAAGGTATTCAATTTTGTTGAATGAATAAACTTTGGAAAATAGAAATTTTACCTGAATGCTATTTGCCCAACACCACTAGGGTAATCCTATTAGTATCAGTTGGTTAAGAAGTTTGCTTCAATTATATCTTTCTCTACTATCTCCCCACCCTGAAAAATAAGAATTATATTTTATGATTATGAAAATTTACCTTTGTGAGTATAATCTTGCTGAAACTTGGCACTCTATCAGGATGGCCATGTAGATTCAGGTGCTTTCCCAGGATCCCACTAGTTGTGATGTCATGAAATGTGTGAAGACTTAGAGAATTTTCTGTCTACAGAAAATTCTGAGAAAGAGAGATGGAGGGAGGAAAAAGCACAGTTTAATGTTAAACATGTATCTGCTCTTTTGGGAAGATTTTAGGAAATGCTGATGCCCAGGCTTGTTCTCTCTCAGCTTTTTCATTCAGAAACACTGTGATAAGCACTACTTGATTATTTCTGGAGTATGGCTGGTGCCAAGGGCAAGGTTGATGGTGTAATGAAGCACTTCAATCAATCTGGTTCAATGATACTGCCTCCTCAGAGAAAATTTCCCTCTCTCCATGACTCCAAGCTTTAGAGAAAGCTGCTGCACTAATAAAATTACCCTATCTCAGTAATATTACTTGAGTATTCATTATCTGAAGAAAATTATTTTCAATAAGAAAGTAGCATGATTGGTATTTTACAACATAAAGTTTTGGATAATGTGTTATACATAGAGTCAAAAACATTTGAGTTTCAAAACCATCTCCAACACTTACTGGATATGTGACTATTGCCAAGTCTCTTAAACTCTCTGATTCTCAATTTCATCACCTGTGAAATGGGCTAAAAATATCTGTAGCACCTACATCATGGGTTTGTTGTGAAGTTCAAATGAGACAAATGATATAAAACATTTTTCAAAACTCAAAGCAAGAAATAAGTCTGTTTTCAGTAAGAAATTGTCATAACTATTAGTTTTTGTTCAATAATGGCATATATAGTGACTTTTATTATGTTGTTTAAAAAGTGACTAGCTTTCTTAATGCTCATTCTTATTCCTCAGTAAAACTTAAAAAAATACCAATTAACCAAGTTATAAATGGCCTTGATATAGAACTCTCTCCATCACTACAAGGGTCTTGTGTGATATCATACAGTAAAGAATGAGATAACATAAGCAGAAATTTGGGAATGACTCTTACTCAAGTCATGTGATACACGTTAGTGGAAAGTTGGCCCAAATATACTCTGAATGATGCACTTTCTGAGTATCTGAGAGCCTAAGAGAAACCACAATCTATTTTTACAGGTAGCACAAACACAGATTAGAATTCAAACAATCTGCAAAACTATGGTGTTAAATGCTCCTCATGACCTGCAAACTTCCCCCCCTACATGGACCCCAAGTACCTCAAGTACTTTAATGGCAAGACAATTGATGAAGAGCTAGAACTGGACAAGCATGTTACGGATTGTGGAACTCTTTACCAATTGGTCTAATTAGTGCCAGTCATTTACTGCTATCTATGCTGACTTCTCCCTCAAGTACAATTGCATAGGGCTGGATTTTGGGAAAGTGAATGTCAGACACTACCCAGATGTCAGTACATGGTACAAAGTGAGCATATCACCTCTCACCAAGCAGCTTCCTACTTTGATCCTGTTCCAGAGGGGAAAGGAGGGAATTCAGGGATAGCAGACACCAGACAAGAAAGGTCAAACTGTCTCTTGGACATTCTCTGAGGAGAACATGATCCAAGAGTTCTGCTGAATGAGCTGTACCAATGTGCCAGGAAGCAGACCAAGTCCCTAAATGTGATCCCAGAAGAACATGAGTCTCCATCTGCTCACACACAGTCTGATAAGGAAATCAAGAAGAATAAATAGGATCTCTGCTCTACCAATGGTCCCTTTTTAATAGCATTTTCCTGGTTGCCTTGTCAGGCCCTTCCCTTACTATAACTGAGGGACTTCATAGCTGCTGACTTTTAATGTTTTTATTTACTCCTTTTTTTGGGAATAGAACCAAGCCTATTAAGGGAGGAATGAATAATGGTATACAAAAGAATGATCAAATATTTCACAAAGGGAAAGAAAAATCAATTCTTTATCTCAGAGGAAGTTTCTTTCTGATAGTGAATATTTTGATACTGCCCAGAGACTATGAAGAACAAAGAATGCGGAAATTCAGAAATCATGTTTTTATCACTCTCTGGTTTCAATGCTCCTACCAGAGGGCAAATAGAGGACCTTTCAGACCAAACAAGTTTCAGGTCAGAGGCACAACTAACTAGATCATCAGGATCATTGATCTGACTTCTCTTATGTCTTTCTGCCCTTTGTTATTGCTATTTAACATTTGGTGAATAGTTTAAGCTTCATTTTAATTAGGGTATAATTAAAATCCATTTATAACAGGTCTCCTCCCCTAGGGAAGCCAGAAAAATGGCTACATTTTTTTCCAAAGAGGTAGTTCAATAATTTCAACATTCCTTTGAATCAAGGAAAACCAAGAGCATATAGTGTTGTGTGTTGATGACTGAAGGAGAAAGACCCAGGACAGCATGAGTGTTCCAATGATACTTTGTATTGATATCTTTAGTTCTTATATCACTCCCATTTCTTTTTTTTCCCAAATTAATCTGTGCCTCCCCCACCCAATACTGAGCAAATAAAAAGAATAAGGCTAAAGAAAATTATTTTAATTAATAAGAATAAGAGTAAAAGGTATCATGAAGGAATTTAGGAATTTTATGATAAGAAGAGATGGCCTTGTCACTAGTAAGGAACATGGGATTACAAGTGGATAGCTGGAGTGTTCCTTTGCTATGTCAGGAGATGATAGTCTCCAAAATATTGGTTAGACTCCCCTCTGGTAAACTTAGGGAAGGACATGGACAGAAACCACATGGGATGGGGAGTTATTTCAGTGATGGAATAAACTGTCAAATCCATGGTGTTTGGGCTCCAATTGAGTCTTTGGGGGTGCTGTGTTCTTACTGATCCTTTATCAGTAATGCCATAAATGCCCTAAATGTGTGTATAAGAATAGTCTGAATTTATGTAAATAATACAAAAATAAAACAAAAATAAACTTAAGAGAAACCCCCTGATTCTCCTCTATTAAACTTAAAAGGGAAATCTTGAATAGAGGTCATGCTATGCTATCAAATAATGATTCCACACTTCTTTTCTTAATATTGAAGTAGTCAAAGTCTACTCATGTAAAATGAATATTAAAACCATAAATTAGCAAATCATATGTGAGCCCCTGTGGTAGTTCCACTTGAAAAGGCTGACACCTTTTTCCATCACTGATTTTACAGAGTTTAATAATACTTTGAACTTATTTATAATTACTTGATGTAGTCATTACATTTTGACATGGAACAGAAAAATTCAAATGTCTCCTACTGAATGAATGAAATGGGGGAAAAAAACAATGTTCTTTTACATCTATATGAGACAAATCAAAGTCACTCAATTCTATTGCAATAAGGAATTATTTGTTAGGGATACTCCTTGAATGTAGCATTTGATCATAATCCAGTTATATTTTACAAATGGGGTAGAAAACCTTTCTATTGATAGCTGTGAGAAAAATCATTTCAAATAGCACATTCAACTCATTACAATGTAAAGCCCAATTAGTTTAATTGCAATCATATTATGTTAAAAATGGCAATAAAAAAGATTTGACTGATTTTCTCTCTTATGGCTTTTGTTGCCACTGATCCTTATACAATATATTTTTATACATACATACATATGCATACATACCCAAACATATTCACACACACAGATGTCTATGTATATATGCGTGTGTTTATATGTAAATACATACACATACAAACATTATTGAGCAAATAATGAAATTATGTTCACTGCATTGTGTAATTAGAAGTAAGAACTACCAATTTGTTTTGTTTTGTTTTTGTTGTTATTTTATTCTGTGCATGTTATTTTGAGAGGTAGCATGACATAGTGAAGGGAAGGCATGGGTTCAAATCCACTTCTGACACATTTTGACTGTTTGTCCTTTGTAAGTTCATTTAATCTTTAAGTGCTCTAATCTAAACAACTCTCTTAGACTAAGAGTTTCAGATAAGGTTAGATCTACATTGGCAGATGGTTATTACACGATGCCTCACCAGATAATTTTCTATACTAATGAAATAATAGGTCATGTTCATCCCCCACAGCAAATAAATAAATAAATGAAATGAAATGAAGTTTGTGAGCCTTTGGGAGGAGGGGAACAAGGAGTTGAGAAAGAATCATTTTTCTTTCCTTATTAAGGCAAGCTGAGAAGAAGTGTTGAGAAAAGAAGTAGAGTCTTTAAACCTGAAAGGGTCACAAGGGAGTTGACCATAGGATTTTGAGGTGAGAAAACAAGAGTAGGAGACCCAGCATCACTATAGGTTTTATTCTCAGTGATTAAGGAGCACTAATCAGTTGTATATTTGCTAATGGTTCTCATTGTTCTTCTTTATAAATATACAATGTAAAACAAAGAATTTGATTTATTCCATTGACAAAATTTTCTTAGTTGTTATTACTATGATTAGCAAAGGAAATTTGATTAATTATATACTCATGCCTAAAAAATAACCAGCTGAAACTTAAGTTCTTTATCATTTGGAATTTGCAATATGAAACTTCCAACACTGACATAGACAACATGTCAAGTGACTAATCAGGTTAATCAGTTATGCAAACATAAAGTAAATATGGTGAATTAATAATTTCCAAAGCAATTAAATAATTGCTCATTGAAATAAAAATGTGAAGAAATAAAGTAATGGGCATGCTCAGAAATGAAAGCTACCTCTTGGCTTCCAAGTACTTCCAAAACACTTCATGGAGGAGAAAGAAATTTAGAATCACTTTACAAAACAAGAGTTCAGGCCCTTCATGCAGAGGGGAAGAGTAAGAGAGATAGAGTGGAAGAGACAGAGACACAGAGAGAGAAAGGAATAGAAATTGTGTGTGTGTGTGTGTGTGTGTGTGTGTGTGTGAGAGAGAGAGAGAGAGAGAGAGAAAGAGAGAGAGAGAGAGAGACAGATAGACACAGAAACAGACAGAAATACAAAGTTAACTCTCTGCCCTTAATGTAACTATAGATGTTACAATATAGTGCACCCAAACCATTAGTCCAAGGTGAGAGAGGAAGTGTTAGATAAGTCTCACTTGAAAAATTATACTGGACTAACCAAGAACCCAGTGTGGATATTGAGTATTCAAAAGCCTAATGGCAATAGCATAGATTTACTTATGATTTATTGATCATGGAATCATTAATTCAGAGCTGTAAGGGACCCTAATGGTCATCTAGTTTGATACTTCATTTTAAAGGTAAGGAAAGTGAGGCTCAGGGTGGTAAAATTTAGCTCCTGGTCCATATGATCCTCCTGATAGAAACTGGATTGGGAATTTATATAATTTAAATGGTTCCTTTGTTGATATTATCCAGGTTCCCAGAGATTTTAGAATTCTTTTCCAAAAAGTAGAGCACATTCTTAGGTTGTGAGGCTCCAAATTGAGCTTTGGAATTACTTGTTCTTCCCATCCTCCAGTCAAGCAAGCATAAAAAACAAAGATACACAATAGTGACAGAGAGATAGAAAGATAGATCATTAAAAACAGTCACTAAATGCTTATTTTATTCAGGCACTACACTTAGGATGCAGATATAAGCATGCAAGATAGTCCATGTTCTCAAGGAGCAAAATTTTAATAGGCAAGTCTACACATAAATGAAACCTGAATAAAGGAGTATGATGGAGGGAAGATCAAGACAAAAACTTAGAAGACAATGAAGTCAAAATAGCTACAATCTAAGCCTCAAAGAAAAAAATATAAATTGGACCCAAAACCACCAAGAATTTCCAGAAAATTAAAAAGGATCTTGAAAAATAAGTGATATAAGAAAATTTAGGTAACAGAATCAAAGGATGAAAATTATGAAAAGCCAATTAACAGCTTGGTAAAAGAGGAACAAAAACAATTGAAGAAAATAATACCTTAAAAAACAGAATTGTCAAAATTAAAAATGAGGTACAAAAGAAAATTGAAGAAAATAATTCTTAAAAAAATAGAATTGGGTAATAGAAGCTAATAACTCTATGAGACATCAAGAACAATAAAAACAAAGTGAAAAGAATGAAAAATAGAAGAAAATATGAAATAATTCATAGGAATAATAACTGATGTGGAAAATAGGCTGAGAGGCCATTTAAGAATTATTGGTTTATCTGTAATCCATGATTAATAAAAGTGCTTAAACATCATATTTCAAGAAATTATCAAGGATAATTGTTGATATCTTAGATACAGAAGGTATAAATACAGAAAGTAGAAACTGAATAAATGTACCAATTAAAATTCCCAGGAATACTATAACCAAATTCCAGAGCTCTAAGATCAAAGAAAAACTCTTTTAAACAGAAGGAAAGAAAAAATCCAAATATCATTGAGTAATAGTCAAGACCACACAAGACTTAGTTAATACCATGTTAAAGGAGTGGAGAACTTAGAATATGATTTTCTAGAGGGCAAAAGAGCTGGAATTACAACCAAGAATAATCAACACAGCAAAATTGAGTGTAATTCTCCAAGGGATATAAAAATAATATTTAATGAAATAGAGGACTTTTAAGTATTAATGATGAAAAGACCAGAGCTGAATAGAAAATTTGGCTTTGAAATACAAGAATCAAGAAAAGCATAAAAAGGCAATCATGAGATAGAAATCATAAGGGATTAAATAGGGCTAAACAGGATACCTTTCTATATTGGAAGATGTATTGATTCTTGGAAGATGATTTGGTCAAAGAGGACCAAAATGACATCATAATGTTGGAGTCAAGCTACAGAATGTCAAACTATGGCTGATCAGACCAATATGAGCTCAGAAGCCTCTACCATTGGTTGGGCACAAATTGTCCATATGAGTACATGGAGTGGAGATATCTCTAAATTTGGACATCTCACGTTTCTTTTGAGCAACTACAATTCTACTTTGCTCATAGAGCATAGGACCTTCTTTGATGTGGATATACCATGCTAGGTGGTCCTATACCAGTGTCTCTAATATCTCATAATCAATTCCAAAGTTCTTCAGAGAGACCTTGAGAGTGTCTTTTTATTTCTTCTTCTGACTTCTGTGTGATGACTTGCTTTGTGTGAGCTCTCTGTAAAATAGTCTTTTAAGTAAAGACATTTTTGGTATTTAAAAAAATGTGGCCAGGAAATTAAAGTTGACTTTAACCTGAGGTATATGGTCAATGGCTTCAGCAATGATTAATGATGTTTTGTTGAGAACATTATGGAAGTGTTCAGTCCACCTCTCCAGGATCATGCCCTTAGCAGTAATCAATGTAGCTTTATCAACACTAAGTAGTTGAAATGCATTATAGGTGTTTGTTTCATAGCCTTCATAGTATAATAAAAGGTTTTGGATTGTTACTATCAGCATAAAACTCAATTTTATCTGTTTTCTTACTGAATCAAAAATCCTACATCTCTCTAAGCTTTTCTTGAACAATACTTTTATTTTTTTTTAATTTTTATTTTTAACATGTGTTTTTAAAACTTTGGGTTACAAACTTTCTACCTTCCTCCCTCCCTTACCCACCCTCATTGAAAAGCCAAGCATCTCAATACAGGTTATAGATGTGTAGTCATACAAAACACTTCCACAGTAGTCATGTTGTAAAAAACTAAGTATATTTCCCTTCATCCTATGCTACTGCCCATTTATTCTATTCTCTCTTTTGACCCTGTCCCTCCTCAGAAGTGTTTGCTTTTGATTATCCTCTCCCCCAATCTGTCCTCCCCTCTATCAACCCCCTGCTCTCTTGTTGCCTTCCCCCTTTATTTTCCTGTAGGGTAAGATAGATTTCCATACCCAATTGAGAGTGTATGTTATTCCCTCCTTAAGCCAAATCCTATGAGAATAAGATTCACTCATTCCCTCTCACCTTTCCTCATTTCCCCTCACTGTAAAAGCCTTTTCTTGTCTGTTTCATGTGAGATAATTGACCCCCTTCTACTTCTCCCTTTCTCTTTCTCCCAGTATAATCCTTTTACCTCTTAATTTTGTTTTCCAGATATCACCCCTTCATCTTCAACTCATCCTGCACCCTCTATCTATCTATATACATGTATATATTTTTTCCCTCCCACCATGCTAATATTGACAAAGGACTCATGAGTTACAAATATCATCTTTTCCTGCAGGAATGTAAACAGTTCAACCTTAATAAGTCTCTTATGATTTCTCTTTCCTGTTCACCTCTTCCATGTTTCATTTAAGTCTTGTATTTGAAAGTCAAATTTTCTATTCAGCTCTGGTCTTTTCCTCAGGAATGCTTGAAAGTCCTCTATTTCATTGAATGACCATTTTTTTACCCTGAAGGATTAAACTCAGTTTTTCTGGGTAGGTGATTCTTGGGTGTAGTCCTATCTCCTTTGCCCTATGGAATAGTATACTCCATAGCCTCCGGTCCCTTAATGTAGAAGCTCCTAAATCTTGTGTTATCCCAATTGTATTTCCACAATACTTGAATTGTTTCTTTCTGGTTGCCTGTAATATTTTCTCCTTGACTTGGGAATTCTGGAATTTGACTACAATATTCCTAGGAGTTTTCCTTTGGGGATCTCTTTCAGGAAGTGATATGTGGATTCTTTCAATTTCTATTTTTCCCTCTGGTTCTAAAATATCAGGACAGTTTTCCTTGATAATTTCTTTAAAGATTATGTCTAGATTCTTTTTTTTTTTTGATCATGGCTTTCAGATAGTCCAATAATTTTTAAGTTCTCTCTCCTTGATCTATTTTCCAGGTCAGTTGTTTTTCCAATGAGATATTTCACATTGTTTTCTATTTTTCATTCTTTTGGATTAGTGTTACAGTGCCCTGATTTATCAAATTGTCACTAGCTTCCAATTTCTCCATTCTAATTTTTAAGGAAGTATTTTCTTCAGTAAGCTTTTGGACTTCCTTTTCCACTTGTCCAGTTTTGCTTTTTAGGGCATTCTCCTCATTGGCTTTTTGGACTTCTTTTGCCATTTGGGTTAGGCTATTTTTTAAGGTGTTATTTTCTTCAGTATTTTTTTGGGTCTCCTTTAGCATTATTCTCAATTTTTCCTCTACTTCTCTTACTTGCTTCTCAAAATTCTTTTTGAGCTCTTCTATGGCCTGGGACCAGTTCATGTTTTTTTAGAGGCTTTGGATGTCAGAGTTTTGACTTCATTGTCTTCTGGTTGTATGTTTTGATCTTCTTTGTTACCAAAGTAAGATAATATAGTCTGACTCTTTTTGTACTCTTGCTCATGATCCTGGCCAATTACTTGAGTTATAAACTCTTTATTAAGGTAGGGGTCTGTTTCCAGTGTGGACAATGCACTGTCCCAAGCTTCAGGGGTTTTGTGCAGCTGTTTTCAGAGATACTTCTAGGGGCTTGTAAATTTTCAGTTCTTCCAAGGTGCCATGATCAAGGGTGAGGTGTTTACTCCTTTCCTGGCCTGTGCTCTGGTCTATGAGTGACCACAAGCACTCTTTTCTGTCTTGGAACTGTGAGGATTTCCTCTCCACAGCCACTACAAGCTCCACTACTCCAGTGCTCCTCCTTGCCCCAGGACCTCCACCCAGTACTGTGACCCAGATCCAAGCATAGGCAAAGCAAGAGAATCCTGCACCAGGAGAGAGATACCTGCAATCACCTTCTGATCAGCCACTCAATTTTCACTCAGTCTGTGGGCCCGAAGCTCAGGAGGCAGTTGCCGCTCTGGGGCCAATTTTGGGGAATAGGGCTAGAACCCAATTGTACTTCTGTCTCACCACCACAGAAACAGACTTTTCCCACTGACCTTCTAAGTTGTCTTTGGCCTTCATGGGTTGAGAAGACTGGAAACCACCACAGATGCCCATGATTCAGTCCTCTGAGGCCTGCTCTAGGTTCACTGCGGCTTGCGCACCCATGCCAAATTGTGCTCCTTTCCCCACCCAGCACGATACACCTTTCTGATTAATCATCTCGGCTGCTTTTGACTGGAAATCTGTTTCTCACTGTCTTTTTGTAGATTCTGCTGCTTTAGATTTTCTTTAGAGCCATTTTTTATAGATATTTGGTGGGGTTTGGGAGGGAGCTCAAGCAAGTCACTGTTTTTACTCCACCATCTTGGCACTGCCCCCTTGAACATTACTTTTAAGGGAGTTAAATGCTACCTTATTACAGACAGACAAACTATCCTGCTGCTAAACCCTATGGTGTTCTTTTGTTTTGTTTAGATGCTTCTGATTTTCCCCATCATTTTTGTGAAACCAATCTTGATGTATGGAAGTGTTCTGGGCCAGATGAGTAAATGCAGTGCTGTGTACCAAATCTCCGAAAGGAGCTGACTCCTTGTTTGCTCCACTGTTGACAGTTCTGAGTTGGCAACAAACTGTTTATGCAAGGAGAAGCATTATAATCTGTTGACATTAAGTCTTCTGGTAGTCATCTTGCCTTGGGGCTGCCACTTTTGTTGAATGTGAATATTTAGCTTGGAGAGGATAAGTCTATGATCAGTCCAGCACTCTGTGACACACCTCACTTTCATTACTCTCACATCCTGTCTGTCTCTTTTATTTTCAGTCACATAGTCTATTAAATGCCAATGTTTGCTGCTAGAGTGCATCCATGAAGTTTTATTGCATTTTGGCAAATGGAAGACAGAGTTGGTGATGAAAAGGCCATGAGATGCACAAGTTTTCAATAGCAAGGGAACATTGCTGTTTGCTGACTCCATTTCTTCCAATGACTCCTTGCTATGTCTGATAGTCTGTGTCTACTCTGGTTTTAAAGTCTCTCAGAATTGAAAATTTGTCCTCTTTCAGCACTTTGATGAAGAGGGTCTCTTAGTATTTATAAATCTTTTCCTTGATCTCATCAAGGTTCATTGTGGTGGGAGTATATAAATTGATTATGATGGTATGGCACTTTCCTACAACTGGAAATTGTGCTGTCATGTGCCTTTAGTATTTTTTGGGGGGATTCTTACATTTTTTTTGGAAATAGAGAGGATGCTCACCAATTAAAGAATGGTTAAATAAATTGTGATGTAAGATTGAGACAGATACTATAGAGCTGTATGAATTGGTGAAGGAGATTGTTTGAGAAAAAAAAAAAACTTCAGAAGACACATTATCTAATATAAATTGAAATGCACAGAACCAAGAGAACATCATCCACAGTAATGACAATATTGTAATAAAGATCAATTAAGAAAAACTTAGCTACTCTGATGAAGACAATGATACAAGACAATTTCAAAGGACCCATGATGAAATATCTATCCACCTCCAGAGAGAGAAGTCATGAATTTGAATGCTAATTGAATCATACTTTTTAAACTTTTTTTATTTTTATTATTTTATTGTGTTTTTTGTTTTGCAACATGGTTAATATGACCTCACATGGGTAATTAAAATCAAAGTGCTTGCCTCCTCAAGTAAAGGGAAATGAGGGAATAAAGGAAAGAATTTGGAGGTCAAAAGTTTTTTTTAAATGATTGTAATTAGCAATATTTAACCAAATAAATAAAAATAATTTCTAAAAAATGAAAAAGTACAAAAATAAAAATATAGTAATATGATTTACTGCATCATCTTACTATACAGGTTTTTATATTTTTATTGAAAAACTTACAGGAAAAAAAAACCTTACTCAAGACAGATCAGTCACAAAATAGGGTTTTAAAAGAAAATGTAAAAATTGAAATAAGTTGACAGACTACTTTATTAATGTAATAGAACCTCACCACATTATTATTTATACTAAATGGATAAGTTTCCATCTACCACATGGCCTAGAACCAAGGTGCAGAAACTAGAAGGCTGGATGAGAAGTGATCTATAAAGATCACTTATACAGGTCCATATTTCCACTATCTTATTGAAGTACTCAATCTTATTTTCAATACATTCTTTCCTACCAAAAACTGAGGTAGAATGAAGATAAATGTCATAGGACTTTAGGAGGTGAGCAGACTTGAAAACCAGGATATTTGAGAGGATATCAACATGGAAATTGAAGCTCCAGAGCATAAGGAAAGGAATTGGGTCAGAAAGTAAGCCCCTGAGCTAGGAAATTGGTTCCTTGAGATAGAAGGTAAAATGATCTGGGGGCTAAAGTAAACTTGCCACCAGGATCTTGGTAGGGTAATATTGTCAGATGGAATATCTATCAGAAGAGGAGAGGTGGCTGAGTACCTTGGTTGTGTTGGTGGATGCAAGAGGATCTGGAAATAATAATGAAGATTTAAAAAGATGTTTACTTCTTATCTGGACCAGTGTGTTAGGGTCAATAATAGCAGAAATTTCTGGTACTGGAGAAGGTAGCTAGATATATAATATTTCTTATATAACATTATATACAATATATAATATTGTCTTATTGCACAGGTTTTCATGATTGCCAGAAAATTGTAGGACTATTCGAGGACATGTTTAAAGTGAATGGAATATTTTTTTAACAATGGAATAGATTCTATAGGTTGTGTGTGGGGGTGGGGGAGGAATGGTTGGAATATTAAGTTACCAGTACAAGGGGGAAAAGTTTGACAAGATGTTTAGGAGGGGGGAAAAGTGGGTAGGGGATAGGGAGCTTCTATCTGGACAGCCTATTCTCTGATTCTCAGGAATTCTAAGTGGGGAAGAAAGTTTGCTACTTAGAAGAAAGTAGAATATCACACTATATCATAAGCATTGATAACTAAACACAAAGTTTTACAATTAATTTTATTATCATTTGTTAAACAAGAAATATGTATGTGTTGTAGAACGAGGTGATAGGGAACAAGGGACATGACAAGATGCCTGTATTTATGCTTTGGTTTTGTTGTGGGCCTAGTGCCTAGATGGCCTAGTTGCAGGTTGAAGAGGCCAGAAATCTAGATGAGAAGAAGTCTTTATATGGGCCCTTAATGTTAATGGATGACTAAAGAATAGTTGACTTACTATCCTTCTAGATCTCCACTAAAGGCAGCTCTGCCCTAAGCCTCAACCTCCAATGTAAATTTCCTCCTGCTTAGGCTTGGGGCAGGTTGTTTCTCCAAAGCAGGGTCTACCCTACCCATGTAAACTAGTGACAAAGAGCAAAATCTCAAGTTTGTAGAGTAAGGTGACTAAATTTGTATGTAGAAGTAGGGGTCACACATCAGCTCACATTCGGGTTCCCCAAAAGACAATCCAAGGTTCAGAGCACTCCGTGGGTTCTCATCAACATAAAACCATAGCTTATGAGCCACTATTAACATACTTGCTTTTATTAGTCAACCAGGCAACACACTTTACTAAAAATAAAATAATTCAATGAAGTAGTATAAAAAAGAAAGTCAATTTCCTAAATAAAACTTAAGTTCACCCCTGTACAAATATATAGTAAGTGGGAACAGTGGACATTTCTAAGGAACACTAACATAGACATGGATGCCCGAAGCTCACAATGAGGTACAACTTGTTTTTTGATGCAGTAGAGTTGACAACATCTTCTTTTAAGTCTAAACCAGAAGTCAAAGTCATAAGATAGGTAGAGACATTGCATTACTCCTGCTGGGTGTGTTCCCTGCTATCCATGCTTCCTTCTTATTTTTAAATAAAGAAACTCATCCTAGGAGCTATGGGGCAGTTAGCCAGCTAAGTAATGTTCACCAGACCAATAATTTTTTTTTAAGGTTAACCTTCTGCTCACCAATGGCAGAATCTGTTCAAGCTTCTATCTGACCTAAGCTCAGGGTCCTTGTAAATCCACTTAGCATTATTTTAGAGGACACCTTTCTAACAAACCAAAAAAGTGACATCTGGATCAAAAGCTCTGCCAATTTTCTCAACCCCAAGATCCTTTTTGGTCTACTACTTTCAAATGAACAGACAATTGAAAGACACAAGAATAAAACTTACTACACTGAGCCATTTTAAGGTTGAGTTCTTTAAATGTGGTCCCCAGACTCCTGGGTATCTGCGAGATCAAAATTTTTTTTTAGTAATACTTTGATGTTATTTGATTACTAAATAGGGTGGCTAGGTGGTACAATGAATAGCATTAGGCCTGGAGTCAGAAGACATATCTTCCTAAGTTCAAATCTGGCCTCAGACACTTACTAGCTGTGTCACCCTGCACTTAACCCTGTTTGTCCCAGTTCCTCATTTTAAAAAATGGGCAGGAGAAGGAAATGGCAAACTATGCCAGTATTTTTGCTAAAATTCTAAATGGAGTCATGAAGAGTTGGACACATGACTGAAATGACTCAACAATAACAACAAAACATATTCCTCTCATTTACAAATACATTATGTGTGAGGCTGATTTTCTTCATATATTTCAACCAAAACAAAATATCCCAACAGATGGAATAGAAAAGAAGATGTGTGAATCTAGCTGTCTTCTTAAAAAGCTTTGAAAAAATACATAAAACTAATGCTTTTTAACTAGTTTTGGGGGAAATACATATTTCTCATAAACTATATTATTCATGATATTGTATAATGAGGTTTATTGTGGTTATTTGAAATAAATTAATAAGTAAATATTTTCAACATTAACCATTTTAATTTCCAAGATAATAAATATAGTTAAGTCTAACTCACATATACCAAAAGTTCTTTTGGAGTCCACAATAATTTTTAAGAATGTAAAGGGCTCCTGAGACCAAAAAACTTGAGAATCACCAGTTCAAAACATTGCTATCCAAACTAATTTTTAAATTTCAAATATCTGGCTTTTTTTGTGCATAGCACAAGTTTCTATTTACTTTGAGCTGGCCATACCAGAATACATGTCCTAACCTTCTACTAGGCCACCTATGAAGTCCATGAGAACTGGTACTGCATCTTATCTAAGCTTTATCTCTCTAACACCTAGCTCAGTAGCCACTAAATAAAATGACTGGTTAATTGAATTAAAATATAGTATTTGCCTTTGTACTCACTTAATTGTAGATATTTATAAATGCATCCATTTATACGTCTGTTTATAATCAAAAGCTGAAAATCAGTCAGAACTGAAATACATTGTTTTCAAGAACTGATTTCTCTCTAATATATAAATTGTTAATGGAAACATACCCAGAATTACTGAGACTTTCACTGGGTTGCTTTATTCCATTCAGAGCATAAATGGAGAATTTGGCAAAGGTCCAGAGGATAACCACAAAAGCAATCACTTATTATGTGAGTCCTGTGAGGAAAGCTAAAGGAATAGAGTTTATTCACCACAGAAAAGAGAAGACTGAGGGTTATTACTAATGGTCTTCATACAACAAATTAGGGTGAAAAAAGAGAACTACTGGTCTCCACTACTGTTTTTCTGCCTATATATTTGGACCCACAATAAGATTGTAGGATCAAAGATTTAGAACTAGAAAAGAATTTAGAGGCTAACACCTTTCCCATAATTTTACAGATAACACGCAGAAAGGGCAAGTGACCTATCAGGTTCTTCCCTTTAATATCTGAGGTGGGATTTGATCTGATCAAATGAATTTTCTGAATAATAGGCATATATAACAATTTGGGTTATTAATAAAATAGTTTGGTTTTTTAACCATGAGATACAATACTTGAAATGACTTTTAAAAGGGTTAAATTTATTTGGATTTGCTTTCAAGAGTTCCTGTTTATGACAGGTCTTCCCTCAATAAATATGGAAAACTAAACTCAAATTTCAATAAGAAAATAAATCAAGTTTAATTTTTGGTCACTCTAAAGTTTGGTTCCAAATTGTTTTTTATATCAGGGATAATTAGGGGAATAGAAGGTAAAAAAAAAATCTAAAGCTAACAATACAGACAATTATTTAATTCACTTTAATTAAGTTAAGTAATCTGTGATATGATTAAAAATACAATCATTGCAGTGACCTGCAGGGTCCTTTTCTCTCTCTCTAAGCTTCTACATAAAAAGATGTTGAACTGTAGAAGATCCTTTTTAAACAAATCCTGTTCTCCCTACTCAGGTATTTTATTAGGAAATGAGGAAATTTCATCCAAAAACACAATAAAAACTGACACAAAAGCTTAGGCAAAATGTTTCAAGTGACTTACTTTGTTTTACGACATTACAAGTTAACGTTAGTAGACAATTTGAAAGTAACTGTATGTGATCATTAAATATAAACCTAATTTGACTGCTAATTAACCCTGGAATACAATGTTGTGGACAGGCTGAGCAAGTTGTCCCTACACAATGATTACAAAATGGAGGCTGAATGAATAGAGTATGAAAAATTTAGGTACAAAATAATCAGGACACAATTGACTGGCTTGTATTGTCACTCAAAATC
Source organism: Vombatus ursinus (assembly GCF_900497805.2). Lineage (NCBI taxonomy): Eukaryota > Metazoa > Chordata > Mammalia > Diprotodontia > Vombatidae > Vombatus > Vombatus ursinus. Next base: position 59,753,093 of record NW_020954590.1, read on the forward strand.
ATAATCCTCCTATTTCTCTTATTCCAATATATGCTGAAAGTGCAGCCTCATCTGTTCATTTTATTTCTATTGCCAATTATCCTTAATTATTGGAAACTTTTTTTCAGAGTGTAATGGATGCTGAAATGTTAGTATGCTCATTAAATTGAAACTCTTGCTCAAGAAATAGATTCTCATAAGCTTTGTTATGTTATATTTGGGCAACTGCAAGTGTTCCTTCCTCCATTAACTCCAAGTCCATCTTCCACAACATTTGCTACAAATTAATAAGGTTTACTTTTTTTTAATACAAAAGATGCCTGATGAATTTGACTTAAAAAGGCGTGAAATATACAAATGAGTTGAATAGTTAGCATTAGGGACAACAAGCTCCAGTCTTTCATTTTTCCCTATTGTGGGGAGAACAAGCTTTTGGAAGCATATAATGTTAGAAAGTTATATATCATTAGAGGCCTTTGAACAAACTCATTTTCAGTATGTCGTCTTTCTACCCAGAGTTTGGAGCATGGGTTACTGTATATATGACCCTACTTGGTTGTTTAAAACAAATAATATCCTCTCAAAAACAGTTCTCAGTGTTGTATAGCACAGCTTTAGCTAGGGTCTTTCCTAGACCATGTGATATCATGAAAGGATCATGAAAGGTAGTAGAGAAGCACTGTGACAATTTGTATTTCTATTGTATCATATCATAGTTATGTCTTCTATGATAGTTATTTTTGCACTTGTTTAATCCTTTCCTACACATTAGCTTAAGCTCCATGAGGGCAAGGACTCTGCCTTGCTTTCTTATTCTTCCCCACCATCCCCTAGTGCCTAACACAGTTCTTTAAACATAGTGGTAGCTCAATAAAGTGCTGTAGAAATGAATTGAATTAACACGAAGCACAAATAAAGTCAGAACCAAAAAAATTGGAGAAATATAAATTGCTTATGGGTAGGCTGAGCCAGATAATAAAAATGATAATTCTATCCAAATCAATTTACTTATTCAGTGTCACACAAAACTACATAAATTATTTATAAAGCAAAAAATAATAATAATGCCAAAAGTCACAAGAACAAAAGATCAAGAAAATCAAAGGAATCAATAAAAACAATTAGCAGTACTAGATCTCAAACTTCATTACAAAGTGGTAATCATCAAATGATCATAGTACTAGTTGAAAAAGAGTGATGGTTCAGTGGAATAGATTAGGGGCATAAAACAATGTATTAAATGACCATAGTAATCTAGCAATTGATAAACTTAAAGATCCAAGCTTTTAGTACAAAAACTTACCATTTGACAAAAAAATTGCTGAGAAAACTGGAAAACAGTCTGATAGAAACTAGGCACCAAAAAACATCTTGCAACACATATCAAAATAAGGTCAAAATGAGTACATAAATTTGATATAAAGGTTTATACAATAAGCAAATTAGTAAACCATGGAAAATTTTACCTGTCGTATCTATGGATAAGTGAAGAATTTATAACCAAACAAGAGACAGAAAGCATTACATTACAAGATGTAAAATGGATAAGTGTGATTATATTAAATTCCTTTTTTGTTTTTGCACAAACAAAATCAATGTAGCCAGGATTAGAAGGAAAGCAGGAAACCAGGGGAAATTTTACAGTAAGTTTCTCTGATAAAAATCTTATTTCTCAAATACATAGGGAACTGAGTCAAATGTAGATTATGAGTTATTCCCTAACTGATAAATGGTCAAATGATATAACTAGGCAGTTTTCAGAAGAAGAAATCAAAGTTGTCTATAGTCATCTAGAAACATACTCTAAATCACTATTGATTAGAGAAATGCAAATTTAAAAAAAACTGATACTACTTTACACTTATCAGATTGATTAATATGACTGAAAGCAAAAACGACAAATGTTGGAGGGGATGTGGACGCTTAATTCACTGCTTTAAAGCTTAAATACTTTTGGTCACATAATGAGAAAATAAGACTCATTGGAAAAGACCCTGGATCCAATCATTCTGGAGAGCAATTGGGAATTATACTCAAAGGACTATAAAACTGTGCATTCCCTTTGACACAACAATAATCCTAGTAGGTCTGTATCCCAGAATTGAAAGAAAAAGGAAAAAGGACCTATATGTACAAAAATGTTTATAGCAGCCTTTTCTGTGATGGCAAAGAATTTGAAAATTAAGAGGATATACATCAATTAGAGAATGACTGAACAAGTTGTGGTGTATGATTGTCATAGAATACTATTGTGCTATAAGAAATGATTAACAAGATGGCTTCATAAAAACCTGAGAAGACATATATGCACTAAATCAAAATGGGGGGATCATAACCAGATCATTGTATAAAATAACAGCAATATTGTATAAAGATCAACTGTCAATGACTTAGCTATTCTAATCAATACAATGTTCTAAGACAAGTCTGAAGCTTGTGATGAAAAATGCTATTTACCACTAGAAAAAGAACAGATTGAGTTTGAATGCAGATAAAAGCATACTTTGAAAATTGTCTTTATTTTCTTGAATTTTTTTATCTGTGTTTCCTTTTGCATGATAGCTAATATGGAAATATGTTTTGCATGACATCAGAGGTATAAACACTATCAAACTGCTTGCCTTCTCAAGGAGAAGGAAGAGGAGGGAGGGAGAAAATTTAGACTATAAAATCTTAAAAAAAGAATGTTAAATTTTTAATGTGTAGTTAAGAAATATTTAATGAAATAAAAATATATTGGGAGTTTAAAAAAAAAGAACACAGCAGAACTTAACTTCTTCCTTTCACACCCTGGCATCTCCCTGAATGCAGTGCTACTATGCTAGAAAACTGGACACATTCCACTTTGACTGTGTAGTCTGTGATGTAACAGTCGTTTTAGTCCAGTCTGACTTTCATGACCCTATTTGGGATTTTCTTAGCAAATATACTGGAATTGTTTGCTACTTCCTTCCTCAAAAATACAGGAGTGGTAGGCCATTTCTTTCTACAGTTTTTATGCAGGTAGGGGTTAAGTGACTTGCCCATGATCATACAGGTAGTAAGTATCTTAAGTAAAATTTGAACTCTAGTCTTTCAGACTCCAGGATTAGTGATCTTATTCACTGCACTACCTAGCTGGTCTTGCTATAAATAGCTGTGATAATTTTCCCATCTATCAAGTAAAGTAAAGGCTTGCAAAGGGAAAGAAAATATGAATATAAAGTATGGGAGGTATAGCTTTCTGTGATGGGGAAAAATTGACAAAAGGGGGACATACCTCATTCTTTTATTGAGAATAACTTAGGGAGAGAAGAATGGAAATAATTTAGTGAAAAGAGAATTGAATTGGGAATTAGGGAAAATGTTCTAATTCCAGCAGTTGCTCAAGCATGTAATTTCTATTCCATAAAAGGCCAAAGCTGGTGGATCACTGGAGTTTGGGAGTTATACAATAGGATTAAAGCAATAGGGTGTCCACATTAATTCTGGCATCAATGTGGTAAGCTCCCAGGAGCAGATGGTCACTAACCCATCCAATCTGGGGGAGCAAACAGGAAAAAAATGAAGCAGGATAAAGTTTGTGTGCCTATCATAATTGGGATCAGCTGCTAAGTGGTAGCATAGGGAAGCCCCATATCAAAGAAACCAACAAACAATAACATCACTACTGCTATTCTATGAACAACATGTTCTATCTCTTTATTCTGGGCATTTTCTCTGGCTGCCTCTTATTCCTGTAATTCTCCTGCCACTACTCTACCTACTCATTTCCTTGCTTCTTTTGAATCTCAGCTAAAATTCCATCTTTTACAGAAATCCTGTCCCAACTCTTCTTAATTCTAGTGTTTTCCCTCTGTTATTTTTTTCCCTTTTCATCCTATGTATAGCTTGTTTGTATATATTTGTTTTCATGTTGTTTCTCTTTTCAGACTGAATTCCTTGAAAGCAAGGACTAACTTTTGCTTCCTATTGTATTCCTAGCACTTAACATAGAGCACAGCACATAGTAGACACCTGATAAATGTTTATTGATTGACTGATTATTTCTACTACTACTAATTAAAACAATAAATTAAAAGGCACACAAATCACTTTGTCATTTTTCTGGGTCACAATTTTTCTCATCTATAAAATGAAGGGTTTAGATTTTCTGACCTCTGAGGTCTCTAATATTCCACACCTCTAAGCTTCCATAGACTTTCCCTGTGACTCCAAGAGGTTGTTTATTTAGTATTCTTCCTAGTGCATATTCAAAGATACAACTGAATTAAAATGAATAAATTTGAGCTCTGTACCTCTGCAATCAATCTCCAGGCAATTATAAGGATCTACCACATGCCCATTGATGAACTAATCATTGGGGATAAAAAGAAAAATAATGAAATGGTCTCTGCTTTCAATTAATTTATATTCTAATTAGAAAGATAATGCATGCATGAACATGTACAGAATAAATACAAATTTAATACAAGGTAGTTGTGAAAAGAAAGGAACTTGTAGTTCGGGTAATCATGAAAGTTTTCATGTAGGAGGTAGTGCTTCAGCTGAGTCTTGAAATAAGCTGGCTACTCCAAGAAACAGAGTTGGGGAGGGAAATTATTTCAGGCAAGGGGGTGAGCCAGTGTAAATTCACAGAGACCAGGTAAGGTGGGAAGAGCAGCATTTGATAAATTTGGTTTCTCCAAGAACTATATCTAAAATATTTCTCCCCTTTTTGTTTCTCATATTAATAGTGATTAAATATTTGAGATCTTTCTTCCTGTCTCCAACTCAAGAAATTCCAGTGATTTGAGGTAGAAGCAAAAGTCAAATGTGCAGAAAACTACTTTAAAATCTCAAAATCTGAATTATTTGCTTTTGGCATCTTGACAACCAGCATGAACTATTCCATTAGGTTATCAATATTATTGAAAGAAGAAGCAGCAGCTGCTTATTTATTCTGCATAGCTGTTGAGTTCAGAACTAGGATGAGAAAATAGAATTTTAAACGAGTAAAGCTTTTAATCCAATATAAGTGAAAGGTTTCAAATAACTAGAGTTATTCAATGGGGCTAAACACTCCCATAAGAGGTAATAGAGTTATGCTTGAAAGGACTCAAAGTAAAAATGACTACCTGGGAGGGACATTGTATAAGGTTTTCATGCTTTTTTTTGTTGTTTTGTTTTTTGTTTTGTGTTTTATTTTTTTTTGTAGAAGACTGGACTAATGATTTGTAAGTCCAAATCTTAAATTCTATTTTACTTCTGAATTATTTTAATGAACAAACATATAGCAAAGTAGTCTCATAGAAAATTCTAATTAAATCAGACAGATTGTTTCAGTTTCCTAAACTGCCTTCTCTAGCCTTGGTACCTTTAGACAGGCTGTATCCCATGTGAGACAATCTTTACCTAAATTTTTAAAAAATCCTTAATTTTCTTTAAGTCTCAGTCCACGTGTCTCCTATAAGAAGACATTCCTGCTCCCCAAAGCAGTTAATAGCCTTTCTTTCTTTGAATTATCATGTATTTTTAACATACATATTGAATCTCTATATCTATGATTCCCCTTCATCTATACCTTCATCTAATTTCAACTCCTTGAGGGTAGGAACTGATTTTTATTTATCTTTATTTTATCAGCTCCTAGCACAGAGTCTTGTACATAGTACGAACTTAAATACTAGTTAAGCTAGCTTGATAGAACATATATTTTACCAAACTCTAAATTATTTTAAACACTTTCCTTACCTCTTTATTAATAGAATTTATGTCCAAAAGAATGTTAAAAAGTAATATAGCAGTTAAACCAGTGCTCATCAAATTCTCCCAGACCAGGTTAAGCCTCAGGTTCACTGGAAATGAAATTTTAAATTCCACTTTAACACCAGCTACTTAATTGAGAGGTGAGGGGGCTATTTTACTCTCATTTCCTCCTAGTGACCCTACCCTTCCCACTTTATGTTTAATTATTGTTTGTGCACTTTGAGGACTAGGCTACTTTGATCTGAGACTATATAAACAGATTAGCTTTTCTAAATGTTTCCTTTGTTCTTTCTTCAATATCCCCAATATTAAAAAAAACAAGTTGTTAAAACTTTGCCATGGGCAAAATGGAGACTCATTCTCTGTCATTTCTTCCAGCTGTTACTTGTCATCTCTCTAGACAAGTATCCCACTGAGGATCCCAGAACCCTTGTCTCAATCTCACGTCTAAGTGCTGCATCCTGAGAAGTCTTTCTCAACTCCTTGCAATACCCTTTTTCATGTGGAACATTTATAACATAATTCATCATAGTTAATGTTATAAAAAATAAAGTTTTAAAAATATCTAAAATTCCAAATTAAAAAAAAAATCAGTTGAATGCTCCTCCCTCCTTTCCCCATTAGGAAAATAATGGAGATTTCAGTATATTCAGATATTTAGTATATTTATGGATAAAAGTGACCAAAATAGCAATGATGAGAAGTTTCAATCTGAACATTTAATATGAATGTGAACATAAATGAAACAGCATTTCAATGGCTCAGGAACTTCTGCTTGCTTCCAAACTAGAAAATATGAAACTCATCTTACTTCATGCTGAAATGGCACACTGTCAAAAAGCTTATTATGGAGATAGATATCTTTTCTGAAAAAGATTGTTTGGGAGACATTCATAGTCCTTCCCTAGTTTTTGGAGTATTTAAATGTTATTATTATTTTTAACACCTAAAAAGTTCCTGTGGCAGGGATAAAGGAAAGAGTTTCTGTATTCTCTGTCACAGCTCCTCCAAAAGTTTATTAGGGTACATATTTCCTCTTATCCTTTTGACCATTTGTCATTTCTGATAAGAGTGAAGGGATACCTAAGAGTTCCTTAAGTTTGCATTTCTCTAATAAATAGTGATTTAGAGCATTTTTTATATAACTATATTGATATATTCAATTTAAGTCAATTCTAAGTCAATTTTGTTGATTTCTTCTTCTGAAAACTGCCTATTTATATTTTTAACAATTTATTAATTGGAAAATGTTTCTTATTGTTTATAAATTTGACTCAGTTCCCTATATATTTGAGAAATGAAGTCTTTTTAGAGAAACTTGCCATAGTTTTTTTTTTAATGTTACTACATTGTACCTTTTAGCAAAATGTAATTTTCCTTAATTCTCTCTTTTAATTAGGTCTGCTTTTGCTTTTGTTTTGTTTGATATCATGATTGTTACCCCAGTCCTTTTTTTTTTACTTAAGGTGAAGCATAATAGATTCATCTTCAGCCCTCTACTTTAATTCTCTCTGTGTGTTTCTGTTTCAAGTGTATCTCTTAGAAACAACATATTGTTGGATTCTGGTTTCTAATCCATTCTGCTATCCACTTCTATTTTATGGGTGAGCACATCCCATTCATCTTCACAATTACTGTTATAGTATATTTCCTTCTATCCTATTTTCTTTTGTTTATCATTATCTTTCTTTTTATTCTGTCTCCCTGCAAAAGTCTGACCATTTTCTTTCTTAATCCACACCTCCTTTTTTTATCATACCCTGTATTCTTATCCACTTCCCATCCTATTTCACTATTGGACAAGTTAAATTTCTATACCAAACTGAGTGTGTATGTGTTTATGTGTGTGTATGTATGTATGTGTACATACATATCTATCTAATTATCCATCTATATGTCTTTTATGTTACAAAAATTTCCCTATTCTTCTTCTCTCTTTCTCTTTCTCCCAATACATCCCTCTTTCTTGACCTTTAATTTTTTTTGAGATATTTCCAAAATAATTAACTCACATTCATTCCCCCAGTTTATATTGACTCTTTCTAACTACTCTAATAATCATAAATTTCTTAGGAGTTTCGTGCATCATCTTCCCATATAGGAAAGTCAACAGTTCAACTTTATTGAGTCCCTTATGATTACTTTTTCCTGTTTACTTTTTTTATGCTTTTCTTGAATCTTGTATTTGAGAGGCAAATTTTCTATTCAGTTCTGGTCTTTTCATCAGGAATGCTTGGAAGCCCTCTATCTCATTAACTATCCATTTTTTCCACTGAAGGGTTATATGCATTTTTGCTGGTTAGAAGATTATTTGTTGTAATCCTAGCTCCTTCACCTTCAGGAATATCATACCCCAAGCACTCTGTTCTTTTAATATTTAAAATGTTAAATCTTACATAATCCTTATGGTGGCTTCATGATATTTGAGTGGTTTCTGTCTGAGTGATTGAAATATTTTATTCTTGACCTAGGAGCTCTGGAATTTGACTACAATATCCCTGAGAGTTTTCATTTTGGGATTTCTTTCAGGACATATTAAAGAGATTTTTTTTAAATGTCTATTTCCTTTTGCATCTAAGAAAACAGGGAAGTTTTACATATTTCTTGAAATATGATGCCTAGGCTGTTTTTTTTAATTATAGCTTTCAGGTAGTCCAGTAATTCTTAAATTATCTCTCCTTGATCTATTTTCCAGGGCAGTTGTTTTTCCAATAAAATATCTCACCTTTTCTTCTATTTTTTCATTATTTTGTTTTGTGTCTTGATGTCTCATGGAGTCATTAGCTTTCACCTGCCCAATTCTAACTTTTAAAAAATTATGCCATTTGTTCAGTTCTGCTTCTTAAAGAGTTCTTTTTATTCAGTGAATTTATGTTCATCTTTTAAAATTAGGTCAATTCTATTTCGTAAGATGTTATTTTCTTCAATATTTTTGTGTTTCTTTTACCAAGATGTTAATTCTCTTTTCATAATTTTCTTGCATCACTCATTTCTTTTCTCAACATTTTCTCCATCATATTTATCAATTTCTTTTAGTACTCTACAAATTCTTGTTGGTTTTGGGTCCAATTAGCAATTTTCTTTGAGACTTGGCTTGTACTAGTTTTTTTTTTTTGTCTCTTTCTGAGTTTATATTTTGGTTATTTCTGCTACCTTAGAAGCTTTTTAAGGTCAACTTGGTTTTCTGTTGTTGTTTGCTCATTTTTCTAGTCTATTTCTTGACTTTGAACTTCATCTTAAAGTTGGACTTTGCCCACCTGGGGGTAGGGAGGCACTGTCCCAAGCTTTAGTCATTTTTTTACTGCTATTTTCAGAGCTAGTTCTGAGCATCTCCAAGTTTTCGGTGGTTTCCAAGTGGTGTGATACAGGGAAAAGTGTAGTAAATGCTCTCATCATCTGCACTCTGGTCTTTGCCCAGGAAAGATGCCTTTTACCCTGTAGTCCCAAGTGCTAGTGTTCCTCTTAGGCCAGAAATTTTTCCTGCATCCTCTACTCTCCTGCTGCAACAAGGGCTAGTGGTCTGCTTGCCCTTGGAACTGAAACCAGGGCCCCTACTCCCTTGTAACTGACTTCTCATGCTCTTCTCTGTCCTGTGGCCAAGAACTGCTTATGGGCAATAGTGTTGACAATAGGTGCCAGCTGTACCCAGTGCCAACAAAAAATCCCTTATAATCTCTTTCTACTTAGTTGGTTGACCCCTTACTATCTCAGGACTGAAAGCTATTGAAGCTGGTGCTGTTACAACTGCCTCCAAGGATCACCACAGGCATTACCTTGTTATGCTCTCAGCTAGCACCCATCTCAGTGTTTCAAACTTCTTATGCTGACCTTCTAAGTTGTCTTAGGGTTTAAATGTACCTCCCTGTGACCTCTTGTTGACTCTATCATTCCAAAATTTAATTTGAGGGGTTATTTTAAAGTTGTTTTGAAGGGAATGTTGGGAGAGTTCAGCTAGGTTGTTGCCTGTATTCCTCCATCTTGGTTCTGCTCTATCTTTCTCTAGTCTTTATAATCCTTAGCAAAGTTATCTAAATTTCTTTTGACAAGTATAATTTTTGAGTTTGTGAATCAGTAGCTTTGATTATGATTGACAATTTAGGGAGGGTCTGGGAGATTCTTCAGCACATCCCAGATAAGTGTGCCAGGACAACAGTAGATGGTCCTCTTTTTTTATGTCTAGTGTACAAATGTTATTCTTGGATCTTTTCATTGATAAAACACAGACAAATCTTTCTTTTTCTTCCCTTGACACTCACTTATTGATTGCTTTCTAAATGTCACTTCTGGAGCCACACTATCATTCCTTGTACTATAAGTACACGCACACTTTTTGAAGCTGTCTCTATCTTTTACACATGTTGCTCTTGGTATTTAATATTCCTTTTTTTCTTTCTGCTATCTATTACACTTCCTTTAATACTGATCCTTGTCATGGTGGAGTGGTTTGTGTAGCTCAATGAAACTATGTCCTACACCATGCAGTTACCCAAGATGGACAAGTCTTAGTGGAGAGTTCTGACAAAAGGACATCCACTGGAGAAATAAATGGCAAACCACTCCAGTTTCTTTGCCAAGAAAAGCCTTGGGACTTCCAGGACCCAAGATGGCTGAGAAAGTAGGGAGGTACTCTCACTCTCTTTTATTGATTTCTAAAAACCCAGAAAACTATCACCCTAGGAAAAACCCTGGAAGGGCTGAGCCAGAAGAAAGATGGGGTGCAGTAGTAGTCTTTTAGCCTAGAAATACTGGGGAATTAATGGTAAATGTCCCTCTTGTTCTGGTGGAAGGGGAGCAGAAAAGGATGGGAGGTATCCCTGCAAGTCAAAGGCAAGCATGACCTTAGGAAACCAGTAGGAGATTTTGAGCCCCAGGGTAGTGGAGCAGGCAAGGGCCCAAACCAAGACCCTCCAAGTGCCTTGGAACAAGCAGGGGAACCAGTAGACTCCAGTTCAGAAAACTACCATGTGCACTGGCAGGAAGGTGTACTCTAACAGCCAAACCTCCCAGTGCTTCAGAGAAAGAACAACTCCAGGAAGTACAACTCCAGGCTGGCAGCCAAAGCTTCTGACACTTCAGAGCAACCTGGTGTAGCAGGCTTCTTCTAGGGGGTAGATACCCACCCCAACACCAAGAGTTTCAGTGTTACTGACTCCAGCTCAACACCAGGTAAGCTGCCAGACTCCTACAGCCTCCAGCTGCCAACACCTGAGGCCCCAGCATATAAAGCCCCCACTGACCAGACCCCTTACCCCCAGCACAAGAAGCTTGTGTCAATTCCCCCTGTGCTCCAGCAGAACTCAACTTGAAAAGCCAGGAAACAGGCAAACATCATGAGCAAAAAGCAGAAAGAGACAATGACCATAGATCCTTTCAATGGGGACAGGGAAGATCAAAATACAAATTCAGAAGAGGACAACATTGTCAATATATCCACATCTGAAACCTCAAAGGGAAATATGAACTGGTCTCAAGCCCAAAATGCCTTCTTGTAAGAGTTCAAGAAGAATTTTAAAAATCAAATAAGAGAGGTAGAAGAAAAATTGGGAAAAGAAACAAGAGATATGCAAGAGAGAGGCAATAGCTTGGAAGAGGAAGGACAAAAATTGACTATAGAAAAAAAGTTCTTAAAAAATACAATTGGCCAAATGGGGAAAAAAAGTACACTGAAGAAAAAAACTCCTTAAAAAGTAGAATTGGCCAAATGGAAAAGGAAGCACAAAATCTTGCTGAAGAGAAGAAGTCCTCAAAAAGTAAAATGGCACAAATGGAAAAGAAGTACAAAAACTGATCGAAGAAAACAATTTGTTAAAAATTAGAACTGGGCAAGTGGAAGCTAATGACTCTATGAGACATCAAGAATCAGTCAAACAAAATCAAAAGAATGAGAAAAAGAGAAGAAAATGTTAAATACCTCATTGAAAAAAAAAAAAAAAAACAATGGCCTGGAAAATAGATCCAGGAGAGATAATTTAAGAATTCTTGGCCTACCTGAAAGTCATGATTAAAAAAAATCAAGAAATCATAAAAGAAACCACCCTGGTCTTAGAACCAGATGGTAAAATAGTCATTGAATGAATTGACCCCAAATTAGAAATGCCAAGGAACATTGCAGTGAAATTCCAGAATTATCAGGTCAAGAAGAAAATACTGTAAGCAGTCAGAAAGGAACAATTTAAATATTCTAAAACCACAATCAGGCTTATGCAGGACCTTGCAGCTTCTATATTAAAAGATCAGAAGGCCTGAAATATGATACTCCATAAGGCAAGGGAGCTTGGATTACGACTACCTTTAGATATAGTAGACCTCTGGAAAAAATTGAATGGGGATATAAAGCAATATCCTTTTTTTCTCAACAGTATATGGAATCTACACAAAAATTGACCATATATTAGGGCATAAAAACCTCACAATCCAATGTAGAAAGGGAGAAATACTAAATGCATCCTTTTCAGATAATGATGCAATAAAAATTACATGTTATGAAGAGTCATGGAAAGATAGACTAAAAATGAATTAGAAACTAAATAATCTAATCCTAAAGAATGAATGGGTTAAACAACAAATTGTAGAAACAATCAATAACTTCATCCAAGAGAATGACAATAATGAGACAAAATACCAAAACTTACAGGTTGAAGGCAAAGTGGTTCTTCAAGGAAGTTTTATATCTCTAAATGCTTACATGAATAAAATAGAGAAAGAGGAGATTAATGAATTGAGCATGCAATTAAAAAACTGGAAAAAGAACAAATTAAAAATCCTCAATTAAACACCAAATTGGTAATACTGAAAACCAAAGGAGAGAATAATAAAATTGAAATTAAGGAAACTATTGAACTAATAAATAAAACTAAGAGCCGATTTTACGAAAAAAAACAATAAAATAGATAAGCCTTTGATTAATTTAATTTAAAAAAAAAGAAAGAAAGAAGAAAAGCAAATTACCTGTATCAAAAATGAAAAGAGTGAATTCACCACCAATGAAAAGTAAATTAAAATAATAATTTGGAGATATTTTGCCCAACTTTATGTCAACAATTTTGACAATCTCAGTGAAATGGATGAATATTTACAAAAAAAAATGGTTTGCCCAGATTAAAGGAAGAAGAAATAAAATACTTAAATAACCTCCATTTCAGAAAAAGAAATTGAACAAGATATCAATGAACTCTCTAAGAAAAAATCTCCAAGTCCAAACAGATTTACAAATGAATTCTATCAAACATTTGAAGAACAACTAATTCCAATACTATTTGGGAAAAAAGGTGAAGAAAGAGTCCTACCAAATAATTTTTATGATACAAAAATGGTGCTGATACCTAAACTGTGAAGAGCCAAAACAGAGAAGGAAAATTATAGACCAATTTCCCTAATGAATATAGATGAAAAAAAATTAAATAAAATATTAGTAAAGGGATTACAGCAACTTATCATGAGGTTACTACACTATGACTAGGTAGGATTAATACCAGGAATGCAGGGGCTGGTTCTGTTTTAGGAAAACTATCGCATAATTGACCATATCAACAACAAACTAACAGAAAATACATGATTATCTCAATAGATTCAGAAAATGCTTTTGACAAAATACAACACTGATTCCTATTATAAACACTAGAGAGCATAGGAGTAAATAGAGTCTTCCTTAAAATGATAGGTAGCATCTGTCTAAAATTATAAGCAAGCATAATATGTAATGGGGATAAACCAGAAGCATTTCCAATAAGATCAGGAATGAAACAAGAATGTACATTATCAAAACTGTACTAGAAATGTGAGCTTTAGCAATAAGAGAAGAAAAAAAATGGAAAGAATTAAAATAGGCAGAAAAGAAACAAAGCTATTACTATTTAAAGATGATACAATGGCATACTTAGAAAATTCTAGACAATCAAGTAAAAACTATTTGAAATAACAAACATGTTTAGCAAAATTGTGGGACATAAAATAAATCCATATAAATCATCAGCATTTCCATACATTACTAAGAAAGCCCAACAGCAACAGGTAAAAAAAATAAATTCCCTTTAAAATTATGGTAGATATTACAAAGCATTTGAGAGTCTACCTGCCAAGACAAACCCAGGAACTATATGAACACAATTACAAAAAAACTTTTCACACAAATAAAGTCAGATTAAATAATTGGAAAAATACCAGTTGCTCATGGGTAGAATGAGCTAATATAATACAAATGACAATTCTACCTAAATTACTTTACTTATTCAGTGCCATACCAATCAAATTACCAAAAAATTATTTTATAGAGGTAAAAAAAATAATAAAATAAAATTCATCTGGAAAGAACAAAAGGTTCAGAATATCAAGGGAATAAATGAAAAGAAATGCAAGGGAGGGTACCAGATCTTAAATTATATTATAAAGCAGCATTCATCAAAACTACTAGGTACTGACTAAGAAAGAGAGTGGTAGATCAGTGGAATAGGTTAGGTACGCAAGATACAATAGTCAATGACTGTAGTACTGTACTGTTTGATGAACCCAAAGACTCCAACTGCTGGGAAAATTGGAAAATAGCATAGCAGAAACTAGGCATAAATAAACATCTTACACCATATACCAAGATAAAGTCAAAATGGGTTCATGATTTAGTTAGAAAGGCTGATACTATAAGCAAAATGGGAGACTAAGGAATAGTTTATCTGTCAGATTCATGGAGAAGGAAAGAATTTATGACCGAACTAGGTTTGCCAAACTAGGCAAAATGGATGATTTTGATTACATTAAATTGAAAAGTTTTCACACAAAGTCAATGCAACTATGGTTAGAAGGGAAGCAGAAAGCTGGAAAAAAAATAACCTACAGCCAGTGTCTTTGATAAAGGAGGCCTCATTTCTCAAATATATAGAGAACTGTGTAACTATAAGAATGTAAGTCATTCCCCAAATGATAAATGGTCAAAGGATATGAATAGGCAGTTTTCAGATGAAGAATTTAAAGCTATCTGTAGTCATATGAAAAAAGTGCTCTAAATCACTATTGATTAGAGAAATGCAAATGAAAAAAAACCTGAGGTACTACATCACACCTATCAGATTGGCTAACATGACAAAAAGGGGAAAACAATAAATGCTGGAGAAGATCTGGGAAAATTGGAGCACTAATGCAATTGTTGGTGGAGTTGTGAACTGATCTAACCATTCTGGAGAACAGTTTAGAACTATGAACAAGGGGCTATAAAACCGGGCATACCCTTTGACCCACTTCTAGTTCTGTATCCAGAAAAGATCATAAAAAAGGGAAAAGAATCCATATGTGCAAAAATATTTATAGCAGCTTTTTGTGGTGGTCAAGAATTGGAAATTGAGGTGATCCCCATCAATTGGGAAATGGTTGAACAAATTATGGTATATGAATGTAATGGAATACTATTTTGCTATAGGAAATGATGAGTAGATGGACTTCAGAAAAACCTGGAAAGGCTTATATGAATTGATGCTGAGTGAAGTGAACAAAACCAGGAGAACAGTGTACACAGTAACAGCAGCATTTCTCAGCAATTCATGGACCTGAGACAACTACAAAAGACTCATGATGGAAAATGCTATTCACATCTAGAGAAAGAACTGTGGAGCCCTAATGTAAATCGAAGCATATTATTTGCTCTTTTTTTGTTGTCGTTTTTGTTTTTTTTTTCTTTTGTTTTGTTTGTTTCTTCTTTCTCATGGTTCCTCCCATTTGTTCTAATTCTTCTTTACAACATTGCTAGTGTGAAAATATGTTTAATATGAATGTATTTGTAGAGCCCATATCTAATTGCATGGCATTTTGGAGAGCGTGAGGGCAGGGAAGAGGAGAAAATTTAAAACTCAAAATCTTATGGAAGTTAATGTTGAAAAATGAAAATACATTAATTTTACAAAAGGCCTGGTCAGTACTAAAATGATAAAAAGAAATGACATTTGAAGATGGGCCCCTCAGGTTTGAAGGTGTCCAGTATGCTACTGGGAAAGACTGGAGGACAATTTGGAGTAGCTCCAGTTCGAATGAAGTGACTGGGGCAAAGCCAAAAAGAAGCTCAGTTGCAAATGCATCTGGTATGAAAGGAAAGTCCAATGCTATAAAGATCAATATTGCATAGACACCTGAAACATAAGATCTATTAACCAAGGAAAGCTGGATATGGTCAAACAGGAGATAGAAAGATTAAACATTGATATGTTTGGTGTCAGTAAACAGGAATGGCTGGGAATGGGTGAATTTAATTCATATGATTACTACATAAACTACTCTGAGCAAGAGTACCTTAGAAGAGATGGACTAGCACTCACAGTTAATAAGAAGGTTAGAAGAGTAGTACTTGGGTATAAGCTCAAAAATGACTGAATATCTGTTTTAATCCAAGGCAACCTATTCAACATCACAGTAATACAATTCTATGCTACAACCAGTGATGTTGAAGAGGCCAAAGTTGGTCAGTGCTAGGAAGATTAACCACATCTAGAAATAACACCCCCAAAATAAAACATGGTATTCATTATAGGGCATTGGATATTAAAGTAGGAAATTAAAAAAAAAAAGAATAATCGAAATAATAGGCAAGTTTGACCTTAGAGTACAAAATGCCACAGAACAGAGACTAATAGAGTTCTGCCTTAGAAAACACTCTTTTTCAACAACCCAAAAGGTGACTTTACACATGGACATCATCAGATGATCAATATAAGCATCAAATTAATTATGTACTTTATGGCCAAAGGTGTTAAAGTGCTTCAAAATCAGTTAAAACAAGACTTGAAGCTGACTATGGCTCGCATCATGAACTTCTTATTGCAAAATTGAGACTTAAATTAAACAAAGTAGGGAAAACTATCAGACCATATAGGTATGACCTAAAAACATCCCTATTAATATGAATTAGACTTGATGAATAGATTTAAGGAATTAGATCTGATAGAGTGCCCGAAGAACTAGGGATAGGGGTATGCAGTATTGTACAGAAGGCAACAACAACAAGAAAAACTTTCCAAAGAAAAAGAAGAGCAAGAAAGCAAAATGGCTGTATAATGAAGATTTAGAAATATCTGAGGAAAGAAGGAAAGGAAAAAGAAAAGAAGAAGGGGAAATATGTATGCAACTGAATGCACAATTTCAGAGAATAGCAAAGAGAGATAAGATTTTCTTAAATGATCAACGCAAAGAAATAAAAGAAAAGAATAAAACGGGAAAGACAAGAGATCTGTTGAAGAAAATTAGGGATTTCAAAGAAAGTTTCATACAAAAAAAATGGGCATGATAAAAGACAAAAATGATAGAGATTTAACACAAGCAGAAGAGATTAAGAATAGGTGGAAAGAACACACAAAAAGAAATCCATAAGAAAAATCTTAACATCACCAATAACCACAATGATTTGGTTACTGACATCCTCGAGAATGAAACCAAGTGGGCCTTGGTAAGCATTGCCAACAATAAGACTGGTGGAAGTGATAGAATTCCAGCTAAGATATTTAAAATCCTAAAAGATGTTGTCAAGGTGCTACAATCAATGTGCCAGTAAGTTTGGAAAACAAACAATGGCCACTGTATTAAATAAGATCAGTTTAAAGTAAGGCAATGCAATGGAATGTTCAAAATACCAAACAATTATACTCATTTGATATGCCAGCAAGATAATGCCTAAAATTTTGTAAGCTAGACTTCAGCAAAATATGAATCAAAAATTACCAGAAGAGCAGGCTGTTTTTTGGTAGTCAAAGGAACTAGAGACCCAGTTGTCAACAATGGCTGGATTGTGGAGAAAGCAAGGGAGTTCCAAATATATATGTGTGTGTGTGTGTGTGTGTGTGTGTGTGTGTGTGTGTGTGTATGTGTGTGTATGTATATGTATATATACATATATATATATATTTCTTTTTTATTGATTATACTAAAGACTTTGTGTGGATCACAACAAAATGTGGCAAGTTCTCATAGAGATGGGAGTACCAGATCATCTTACTTGTCCTCTGAGTAACCTGTATGCTGGGTAAGAAGCAACAATTAGAATTAAACATGGAACAACTAATTGGTTTAAGATGGGAAAAGGAATACAACAAGGTTGTATTACTGTCACCTAATTTATTGAAATTTTATATGCAGAGTACATCATACAAAATGACAGGCTGGATGAATCAAAAACTGAAATTAAGATTGCTGGAAGAAATATCAACAATATCAGATATGCAGATGATACCGCTGGAATGGTAGAAAGGAAAAGGAAGCAAGAAGTTTCTAGATGTGGGGGAAAGAGTAGAGTGCTAAAGTTGGCTTAAAGCTTAAAGTAAAAACAAAACAAAACAAAACTAAACTAAACTAAACTAAAATCTTGGCAGCTAGTACCATCACTTCTTGAAAAATAGGTGGAAATTTTTTTTTCAGATTTAAAAAATAGTTGCAGATTTTATATTCTTAGGCTCGAAGATCACTGCAGATGGCAACTGCAGCCATGAAATTTGAAGAAAAAATAAAACCTTGCTCCTTGGAATGAAAGGTATGGCAAATCTGGACAGCATACTGAAAAAGCAGAGACATCACATTGCTAACAAAGGTCCATATAGTCAAAGCTATGGTTTTTCCATAACAATGCATGGCTATAAGATTTGGATTATAAGGAAAGCTAAGCACTGCAGAATCAATACTTTCCAATTGTGTGCTAGAAAAAACTTCTGAGAGTCCCATAGACAGCAAGGAGGTCAAAGCAGTTAATACTTAAAGAAATTAAATCAGGCTATTCACTGGAAGGTAAAATACTAAGGCTGAAACTTAAATACTTTGGTCACATAATGAGAAGATGGGACTTGTTGAAAAAAAATAATGTTGGGAAAGATTGAAGGGAAAAAGAAAAGGGGACTGCAGAGGATGAGGTGGATAGATATTTCATATCTATATGAAATATATTTCATAGGAAATAACAAACATGAAACTGGACAGACTTTGAAAGATAGTGGAAGATGAAAGAGCCTGATGTTCCCACATTCCCACATTAAGGTCCATGTGGTCACAAAGAATCAGATGGTACTGAATGACTGAACAACACCAAATGTATCATACATTAAACACCTTCCTGAGGGTCAGGATCCCTTTATGACTTCTGATTTTTGTTTGTTTTATTTTAAATCTCAAAGTCCTTCTATGCTTCACCAGAACATTTCACTCTTTCCAATAAATTAGAGAGTAAAAAGATATTTCTTTAGCTCTTTTATTTTTGTTTTTAAGTTGAGAGACTAAACTTCACTTTCTTCATATATTAATACATACATTAATTCATACATGTTACTTCAATGTGGCAGAAAGGCAAGCCTCAGACAATATATGTAGATAAGTACAAAAAACTTACTGTCTATTTCATTCATTTGAAGAAAAATCTTTGTTTTTCCTTTTTTTTCTTTTTTGGTAGCTCTCATGGCCAACATAGATGCTTTCATGGTAAACTGTCTATCTGCCATGCTTATTCAGCTGACATGGGCCCAAAGTAAGGCTGTATTTATTATTTTTCATTTTATTGTATTTTTCGAGAGCATAGTGCAGTGCTTTGAACCTTGTAAACCCCCAATAAATATTTGCTGTATGGAATAGGATTGGACTGCAATGTACACCTACCTTACTGATGTTTCCCCCCATGATGGCTTAGCTTGGTCAACTGCCTTTCATTGACAATTAGCTCTGGACAAAAATCTCTCTGACCAAAGTCCATTATACTTTTAGATGAGCACAATGAGCTTATAGAAGCCTCTTATGTTCTTTGTCTAGTCTTTTTTATTCCTGTTGATCTTTACATATATGTATAATATATATATATAATACATATATAATATAATATATGTATGTATGTGTGTATATATATATATTCAATTAAAATAAACTTTAGTGAGAAACTACTGACTTGTTTTATTGCTGATCAATAAGGCAATGCTAGATTTCTCTTGCTCTTTCACAGTTGTATTGCCTTCACTGTGCTGACAGTTATAATAACTTGTTTTTGTCAGTAAACTAAGCAGATATGATTAGAAGCACACATGGGGTAAATTTTCATAGGATTGCACAGGGTTTCAGCTATGCATCTGTCATTAGTCAATAGAAGTTGGATAGCTAAAACCCCAGGCTACTCTCTGACAATTTATCCCATAGGGAGCCCATAAGTGAAGTAACAAAGTGTAATTTTTTTTTCCTTTTCAATTAACTGCTTTGGAAGTGGGTTAAGTTTCAGTCTTAAAGACTGAAATTCTTCATTCTTGCAATAAAAGTAAGAGCAGTGCATTCAACTTATTATTTTTTTAAAAATGTATTTCTGACAAAACCAAAACAATATGCCTTCACAGAGGCAGCCTCTTTGTGTAAATGTATAATATTCATTTCAGAATAGCTTAAACTCTTCAAATAATGGAAAATCTGAATTGGAATGGCACATAGACATATTTTAGTTCAACCTGTACCTGCAAAAGAATTAGATCAATAACAGTCTTGACAAGTTTTCATCTAGCCTGCACTTGATTAAATTAGTGATGGGATCATAGGATTACTTGAAGTTACATAATGGGATATGGGGTAATCACTCCTTTTCTTTTTCTTAGTGAGGGAATAGAGGTTAAGTGACTTGTCCAGGGTCACATAGATAGTAAATGTCAAGTATCTGGTCTAAGACCAGATTTGAACTCAGATCCTCCTGACTCCAAGGCTGGTGCTCTATCCACTGTGCCACCTAGCTGCCCTAATCACTTCTCTCTTAGACAGATAGCCCACTCTACATTTAGCCAGCTTTCAATATTAGTATGTTATCTCTACAACTTCTACCCATTACTCTGAATTTTGTCCAATGGCCACATTTTGGGGCCAATCAAAAATAAATGTAATTGCATTACCAAGTAATAGTAATGAAAATACTTGAAGCAAATTATGATGTTTTTCTAAGTCTTCTTTTCACCAGACTAAATCTTCTCAGTTTTCTCCAAAGATCTTTAGATGGAATGTTGTCAGGTTTCCTTATCATACTTACTAATCATCCTCCTTTGGAAATGATCCATGTTGTTAATGTCTTTCTTAAAATGCTAAGCCCAGAAGTAAAACAGCAATCCATATGTGATCTTACCATACTGAGGGATATAAAACAGATTTCTGTTAATTTAAAACAAAACAAAACAAAAAGTTTTTAGAAGATTGCTACAGATGGAGGTTACATGTATTTTCAGGTGATGTCACTGTACTATTAGTTTTACTTAATTATTTTACTTTTTTTTTCCAAGAGACCTCTCATGATATGGGTCAAGCATATAAATATTTGTAAATGAAAAACATAAGATTTAAAAAAAAATAAATCAGCCCACAGAAAAGACTGTCACCCAAAGTGAAAATAATAAAAATGTCACTTGTCCCACTATTTGGTTTGCATATGAAGGTTTTAAACCTGTTAGCTTGGAAAATATGATATAGTTATAGATAGATTATAGATAGATATAGATACCTATTTTAAGATAGATATCAATATAGATAATAGATAGATATCTATATCCATCTACAATCTATCTATATATCTATACAGTTATCTGGTATCTATATCTATTATCTATCTATATTGATACCTATAGCATATATATCTCTATGTATCTATATCTATCTCTCTCTATATGTATATCTAGATATCTCTATATTTATATCTATATCTATACATATCTTCCTTAGAAACCTGACTTCAGACACTTACTAACTGTGTGACCCTGGGCAAGTCACTTAACCCTGTTTGACTCAGTTTCTTCATCTGTAAAATGAACAGAAGGAAATAGCAAACCACTTCAGTATCTTTGCCAAGGAAACCCCAAACAATGTCACAAAGAGTTGGACACAACAACAACAAACAATGACAGTGGGGAAATTGTATGTTGTTGGTAAGATGACTGTAAAAAACTATAGCCTGAGGCAGAGGGGAATCATTTCACATAACAGATCCTGCTTTAGAACAATAGGGCTTTTCAGTAAGAGAGCTCTAAATACTTCAGAACAGATTTCAGAGTTTTTATTACTCTTTATGGCTCAGGATTTTTGTTTTGTTGAAAGAGCCTAACTTTGCTCATGGAGTCTAGAAGAATACCCAGTGGAAAAACAGCCTTTCACACCCTTCTTCCAGGAAGGGTTTGAAAGACAGTTGGCCCCACTCACCAGTGAAATGTGTAGGCTGTCCCTAGAGGAGGCAAAGGACATCAAGGTCCAAGGTCCAGAGATGTGATCTTTCCTTACAAATCTGCCTCCCTGCTATAATGTTACAATTTTGTGTTCAATACACCAGAGGGATTTTCTGCCTTTTGGGGATAGTGAGTCTTAAGATTATGAGTGCAATATTGTTGTAATTGTTGTTGTTGTTCAGTCATTCAGTGGTGTTCAACTCCATGACTCCATGAATCATAGCCCTCCAGATGCTTGTATACTCCACTATCTCTCAAAGTCTGTTCAGGTTCATGCTTATTGTTTCCATGATATTATCTATCCATCTCATCCTCAACAATCCTCTTTACCTTTTGCCTCCCACCTTTCCCAACATCAGGGTCTTTTCTAATAAGTCTCATCTTCTCATTATGTTGCCAAAGTATTTAAGTTTCAGTTTCAGTATTTGACCTTCCAGTGAAAAGCCTGAATTAATTTCTTTAAGTATTGATTGATTTGACCTCCTTGCTGTCCAGGGGACTTTCAGCACCACAATTTGATAGTTCTGCAGTGCTCAGGAATATCATGTTTTAATTATTCTTGCTTTGCCTTCTATTCAGTAAATGTTTCTGATTAAGCATTAACATCATTTTGACAGATATATTAAATTGGGAAAACATTGGTTGAGCTCAGGAGTTAGAGTTGTGTATAGTGGGAGGATATTTCCCATCTCAGGAATGAGCTATAGAACTGTGTCCTCTGTCTCTGGAAACCTGTGCAACATGAGTGCCTATTGGGTGGGTGTTAAACATGCCACATACTATACATGTGTAAGATTTAACTTTTCCTTTAGAGGCTGCATGGGTATAATGAAAATGAAATTGTTCTTTAACTCAGTGTCCCAGTTTCAAGTCTGAAATCCAATATGTTATAGCTATGTGACTGTGAGTAATTAATATAACTGCAATGAACCTTAGTTTCCTAATCCATTAGTTAGCATAATATTATATCATTTGCTCTATCCACTCCCATATGGGTTTGCGAAGATGCATGCATTTCTGTAAATATTAAATCATCATGTAAATATGAACTATTATTTAGTTGTCTTGGCTTATCTTATATTCAGCCTACAATTTTATTACAACCTGTTGAAATTTATTTTATCCTGATTCTATTATTTATCACTTACTACTTTCAATCACCTGTCAACCTGATTTCAAGAGAAAACATGCAATGTAGCAAAATTGAGGTCTTTAATAGGGGAAAGTGAGCTGCAGCTGGGGTGCCACAAGGCTAGTATTGGGTACCTAAGGAAAGGGCTGGGAATAGGATTTATATAGGATAGGAAGGCAGAGGGAATGGCCAAGCTGCAGGTTCAAGGAGGTTGGTTTCACAAAGTGAGTTGTTTTGCACAACCACTGAAAGTTCTTAGAAAAAGCTTATGAATCCCAGAGGGGGGAGTTTAAGACATTTACAAAATAGTCAGAGGCTGGGAGTGATGATGTCTGGTCAGCCCCAGGGAATCCATTGGCCTGGGATTGGAAACAAGATCAGCTTCAGTCTGCAGATAGGATAATTACATATGGAAGAAAGAAGTTGTTTCCAACCAAGTAAAAAGACTTGTGAAGTTTAAGTCATACATTGATTAAGTGAGCTGCTTTCTGTTACTTACATTATTCATACTCTAAATTCTGTTTTTCTGCTTAAGCCTTAGCTTCTGTCAACCTGTCAGAGTTTCATTTAAAAAAGACAAATGAAATTAGGTTGTCCCAGTCTGTGTTTTTGTTTCTCTCAAGTTGGCAGCATGCATGCAAAGCTACAGTCAAAAGACTAAGTCCCTTTAAGGGAGCTAGAACGAGGCCCAATTTGGGGGGGTGAGGCACCCAGTTTATATACTTTCACAACAGGGTCTGATATCACCCCATCATCTTAGTTGTTGTTGTTGTTGTTTTCCTAACCTCAGGACAAAGGAAATATCTCTTCTATCAGACCACCTCACAACCATACTATACCACTCCCAGGTTTGGGCTATCTGTATAGAAGAATCTGTCTCCACCTAAGCCTGAGCAGAACACAATGGAGCTTCCATAGCTTTGATTAAATCAATTCAGGCTTGGCCAATCTCATTATCAGTAATGTCCTTCTGAAGAAGAAACTGAACTTTGGGAGAAGGGGGCTGGAAGGAAGCTCTGAGTCTCTAAGGTAAAGATTACTAAGAAAAATCATTTTTCACACTTCTCAGGTATCAACTTCCCCCATTTTCCTCATTCACAAATGTCAACGTAGGATATTACCTTCTGAGAGAGATAAAACCAAGATTACAAGCTCATCTTTATTTTTCCATTATATGTAAACTAACTCAAGGGGGAAAAAAATCCTAAATGCTCAATGCTTTTCAACCTAACCTCTGAGGGTTATAAAAATATCTGTCTTTTGAAGGTAGCCATAGATTACTAAGCACTAGCAGTCCTGTCTACTGACTCACATTTTTAGCTGTGTGTTAACAGGCCTATTGTACAAACAGGTAATAAATACAACAGCTGAGATGTCTGCTGCTGTTTCTTTGTCCTCCCCTCTCCCCCACTACACACACAGCTTTTCAAGGAGAATCTTTGGTCTTGGATAAAAGTGAGAGGACTTGCATAGATGGAGCAGCAGTATAGTCTGGGCTGAAGGTCATGGAGACATCTCAGAAATGATAGCTAATCCTTTTTCCTGCTCTTGAAATAGGCCACATGAGGCCAAAAGTCCCTAACTGAAAGTTAACTGTGACAGAAGAAGCACCAACTATCCTAAGTTCCAATTCTCACTGGATCCCACATCCCATGTTCTTGTACTGTGAATCATAGTTTCAGAGTTCCTCCAGAGTTTCCATTTCTGCTTCTGATAGTTCTGCTGAAAAAGAGAGTGAAGTATCTTATGAGAAAGACTTATGTTACATAGGCCTTTGCCAATTCCCAAGGGTATTGGTCATAAATAGTTAAACAAACTCAAACTTTGCATGCCCTAAAACTTCTATATTTGGAGAGATCTTAATGCTTATGATTGGGGGTGCAGGTTTTCCCAGGTTTTCCAGCTCTTTTGTAAAAGCTGTATAATTCATTATTGACTGTTTTTTCTGTACTGATTACGTATTTACTTTTTTCTCGCATAAGATATCCAAGCAAGCTTCTTATCTGCTTCTGGGTAAAGCTAAAGTTATCATTCCAAGGTCACTTGATCAATCCTCACTAAAAAAGAAACTTATAAAGAAGGATATGGTGTTAGCCAGTGGCTAGGGAACTGCTAATTTTGAGTGGCTAAATCCACAAATCCATACAACTTTTTTCTAGATAGATCTAAGGAATAGGTCACTGGCCTAGCATAGTGCAGTGCACTTCACCCATTTTCAACATTTAAAAAAAATTGGTTTTGCTTTTTTTAATATCAGTTATTTCCCAAAATATTTCCCTTTGCATATCTCTCTTGCAATAAGATAAAAAGTTAAGCAAGGGGCAGCTAGGTGGTGCAGTGGAAAAAGCACCAGGCCTGGAGTCAGGAGGACCTGAGTTCAAATCTGGCCTCAGACATGTAATTCTTATTAGCTGTGTGACTCTGGGCAAGTCACTTAACCCCAATTGCCTCCCAAAAGAAAAAAAAAGTCAAGCAAAACTATCACAACTACGAGCATAGGCAATATCTCAATATCTTGGTCCACCTCTTCTTTACTAATAATAGGGATGTATGTGTCATCATCTTTTCTCCGGTACCTAGATTGGTCATTATAACAAATCACAATTCCCCTAACTTTTAGTGTTGTTTTGATTTATATTATTAAAATTTTGTTCTTATTTTCCTAGTTTTGTTTACTTTACTCTGTATCAGTTAATATAAATATTTGCATGTTTCCCTAAATTCCTTCATCTCTTATTATAAACAACCTTGTTTTTAAATTATTTTATATTAATTTACTTTTTTCTATATGTACTTATGTTGCATATGCTAGAGGTTGCATATGCTAGAATGTAAGCTCCTTGATCAAAGTGAATATTTCATTTTTGTCTTTTTTATCCCAGCACCTAACACATTACTTGACAGATAGTGGGTGGTTAATAAATGCTTATTGATTAACTGATGATTCTAAGTTGTTTTTGAGAACAGTTGGACTAATTCACCATTCTATCAGTAGCTCTATTTTCCCACAGGTATTCCAACATTGATTACTTTTTATCATCTTCACCAATTTCTCAGTTGTGAGATAAAACCTCAACATTATTTTAATTATGAATTTTCATCAATGCATTGGAACATTTGTTTATATGGTTTGCATTTCTTCTCTTGAAAACTATATTCTTGGACAATTTATCTTTTGGGGATATCAAATGTTTGTCAGAAACATTTAATACCATTTCCACCTCATTCAATAGATTCCATTTATTTTCTATAGTGTTTAAAAAAATCATTAGGTCATATATAATGGTCCTTTCAGTTTTTTTAAGGTATAGCTCACTTATTTCTTAAGATAATTATCCTAGGTAGTCTTTTACTATCACTTAAACTTTAATCATTTTCGTTCTCTACATCCTATTCTGATCATTATTCTTAGTATTAGAAAAATCAGCAACAAAATCCATTTTCCCTTTCCTACTTGCTTTATTATTTTTAACCTAGCTAATGGCAATTGGCTCTCTCATACCTTAGAATGTACTTCTGTCTATAATGTGACCTCAAAAATATTTTACATAGTATTCATCAGTAGTTTCAGCTTATTCTGGGATTTGTTATCCCTGACATTCATTGATAACCATGATATTTTTTCTTTTTTTTTGTATAGATCTACTGTTACTTATTTTTCCTTTCATAATTTTTTCTTGTCCTTTTAAGAGATGTAAGTATATTTCATTAGAGAGCTCCCTATATTGTTCCTCTTTGGAATTTTAAGTCTGCATCAGAATTTTATTCTTGAGAGCTTTTTTGTTTCATTTAAACATACTTATTTTGTAGAAATTTATAATGTGGGACTCTACCATTGCTTCATCTTTGACATCCACTAGTCTCAAATTAAGGACATATGTCAGAGTAAGCCTAGTTTTATCTTTCTCATCCATCACAAAACATGAAATGTCAAGAGTTGATCTCCAGCAATCAACTGCTTCATGCTTCTTGGACAGATTCAGATTATGACTAGCAGTTCTCTTCATGATTTTAACTATCATTTAAGCTATGAAATTGTCTTTGAGCCAAGTCCAGAAACTGCCAGTTACTCAGGCTTTAGAAGAAAAAAAAAGATATTCATCTGATATCAGGGTAGTTAATGTGTCCCATCACTACTATCTCAAGACTTTATGATAGCTTTGTGTTTTCTTCAAAAATATAGATACTGTTACCTCCTTTTGGCTAGAGGGTCTATAACCAGCCTGTACCTTAATATCACTGTTTGCATTTTTTTTCATTGATTCTTACCCAAGAGCTCTATCATATGTTTTCTCCTCTAATTCTCTCTCTAGGATATATCTTTACAGAAATGATACTCTATACTTCTATACTTTTAACTTTTTTTTTTCATTGGAAGATAAAGGGTACTAAAACTCCCTGATAATTCCATTAATATATTCTTAAAATGAGGTTTTGGTAAAATAACAATGTATTAATTCCACGTTATTTCATTTCAAGTTATATATCTCTCTGCCTAATTGACTCAGAAGGAATATTATGATTGGCTGAGAAGAAAATGGGCCACATCTCTAAGGAATATATTTTTAATTGAGATGCTAGTTTGTTAGATATTCTAAATGTCAGTATTCAAAGAAATTCTATAGTAAGAACCCTGGATATTGAAAGGAGAGAGGTTTCTTCACCTGTTATCCAACTTGCAGCAAAGGAGAAAATATGATTCAACAGGTTGTGAATTTGTCAGTTCAAAAGAGAGTTTGTCGCACATTTGAGAGAGCAGAGATATAATCCAGACAGATATAGATGTAGAAATACAGTAACTCAAAGAAGGAAAAATCTTTGTAGAATGATGGTTGCAGAGAAGATGGAAGGTTAGAGGAACAAAGTTGTTATCATCATCGAATAAAATATCATTGAAACTTTAGAATCAATCAACAGTCTGCCAATAGATTTTTATTGCCAACTATGTGCCAGGCACAGTGCTAAGCTAAGTGTTGTAGATACAAAAAAGAGGAAAGAGATAGTCCTTGACCTCAAAGAGCTCATAATTTCATGGAGGAGAGAAAAAGGAAACAACTATGTACAAACAAGACAGGTATAGGATAAATAAACATTAATTCAAAGAAGGAAGGACTAGAATTAAGAGGCTTTGGGAAAGGATTCCCATAGAAAATGGCATTTTAGTTGTGATATAAAGGAAGCCAGACCTTAGCTTAAAAAGGCCAAGGTCTCCCACTACATCCAGGCCATCTCCAGTTTTCCCAATCTATACTTCAACACTGGACTGAGATGGCCTCAGAGAAGAAAGTGAAGTTGGTGACTTTGCAAAGCCCTCCCTCACTTAAATCCAATTCACTTGCATGTCATGGCATCACCTCCTCAACATCATGGTCCTCTTCAAGAACAAAGGACAAAAAACAACCTCTGTGAGTAGAAAGAGGAACTGCCTCACTGGGAACCCAACTGGAATTGGCCAGTTGGGCAACACAGTTTCTTTTCTTTTCTTCATTTTTCTTTTCTCTTCTTTCTTTCTTTTTTCTGTCCACATAAGGTATCAGAATTTACCTGTGGGTGCTCCATCTAAAGGAATGTAAATTTTGATCTCTGAAACTTTTTTTTAAGGTCTATGCCTCAAATCCAAATCACTCTGGCTCTCATTGATTGGCCAACAATAGGTCCTAGGTCATTGTTTGGGCCTTCATTGGGTCAGAATGAATGTAAATAGCAATTGTTTCTGTTTTGGTCAGAAACCTTGAGCTCTTCTCCTCCCATATTGATTTTTTTTTCACTAGGTAAAGAGGCAGTTTTCTGCCTCATCTCATACTTAACCTTAATCACTGAATGAGTGCTGCCTCAGTCAAATTGAAATTTATCAAAGACCTTAACTTAAAAAGGCCAAGGTCTCCCACTGCATCCAGAGCCATTTTCAATCCTCCTGATCTATATCTCTCCACTGGATCCAAATGACTACAGAGGAAAAAGTGAGGCTGGTATCTTTGCAGAGTCCTCCCTCACTTAAATCCAGTTCACTTGTATATTATGATCCTTTTTTTGAGAAAGAAGGACAAGGAACAACAACAAAGGAGGCCAGAGAATCCAATAGGTGGAGATGAGGAACAAGATCACCCCTGGCAGGAACAGAAATAGAAAATGCCCAGAGCCCAGAGATGAATTGGCTTGTTCCTGGAACATCAAGGAGTCCAGTGTCATTTTACTAGATCAAAGAGCATGTAGTAATGTGTAAGAAGAAAGTGGAAAAAAGTGGAGGGGCCTAGGTTTTGAAGAGCTTTGGTTGCCAAACAAAAGATCTTATATTTGCTCATGGAGGCAATAGAAAGCAAATGGAGTTTGTTGAGTAGGGGGAGGTATGATACAGTTGGACCTATGCTTTTATAGAATCACTTTGACAATGGAACGAGGATGAATTGGAGTAGGGAGAAATATGAGGCAGGCAGACCCACTCAGCAGGCTATAACAAAAGTTTAGGTATGAGATGATAAGAGCCTGTACCAGTGCACTGACAGTGTCAGAGGAAAGAAAAAGGTGTGTGTTGCAAAGGTGAAGTCAACAGGCCTTAGCAACAAATTGGATATGAGGGAAGGGAGCATTAGAGATAGTGAGAGGTTGAGAATGACACCTAGATTGTGAGCTTGAAAAACTGGGAGGAGCGTGTTGCCCACAATTGTACTAGGGAAGTTAGAAGTGGAAGAGGGTTTATAATTTCATTTTTGACATGTTGATTTAAAGATATCTACCGGAATTCAGATCTAGATGTCTGAAAGGCAGTTGGAAGTGCAAGACTGGAGATGAACAGAAAGGTTAAGGAAGGACAAGTTGATCTGAGAATCATCAGCATAGAGATAGTAATTAAATCATGGAAGCTGATGGGATCACCAAGTGAAATAGTATAAATAGAGAAGATAAGAGGGCCTAGAACAGAATCCTGTGGAACATCTACAGTTAAAAGACATGATTTGGATGGGAATTCAACAAAGGATATGGAGAGGGAATAGTCTGATAGCTAAAAGGAGAACCAAGAGGGATTGGTTACATAAAAACTTAGAGGGAAAATGAGTATTAAGGAAAAGAAGATAATCAACAGTGTTAAAGACTATAAAGAGATCAAGAGAGTGATTATTGAAAAAAAAGAGAGACATTAGATTTAGCAATTAAAATATCACTGGTAACTTTGAAGAAAGGAGTTATTTGAAATAATGAAGTAAGAAACCTGATTTTTAGTGGTAAAGAAGATTGAGAGATAACCAAGTTGAGTCACCTATTGTAGATTGTTTTTCCAAGGATTTTAGCTGCAAAGGGCAGAAAAGATATCTGATAATTAATAGGAATGGAAGGATCAAGTGAGGGTTTGTTTGTTTTTGAAGATGGGGTGATATGGGAATTTTTGTAAGCAGTAGGGAAGGAACTTGTAGACAGAGAGAGATTGAAAATAAGTGATATAGCAGGGATGACAGATAACAATCTGTTGGAAGAGACAGGATGGAATGTAATTGCTTTTGCAGGAAGAGGGATTAGCCTAGGTAAGGATTAAGGCTACCTCTTCATGTGAAACAGGGGTGATAAGGAGCAGATAGTGTCTGAAGGCATATGAGTTATATGAGATGAGGAATAGGGAGAGGGAGGGAACTCAGAGAATGGCTTCAATTTTATTGTAAAATATAGAATAAGATCCTTAGCAGAAAAGAGTGGGAGAAGGGAATCATGGAAGATTTGAGGAAAGGAAGAGCTGTTATTAAGAGTGGGACAATAAGTAGAAAAGAGTGACATAGTTGGATTGCCTAGTAGCAGTGAGGGCCCAGGTAAAGTTGTATAAAATAAATTTCTAGGGAACCTATTCAAAATAATTGTGTAATTTACTCTACCATTGTTCAACAGAATGTGTTTAGAAATGAAGACAGTTGATCATGAGAGTGATCCAAGGCTTGGTGGGGCAAAATCAGTAACATGAGGAGACTAGGGACTCAAGAGAAGAAGGAGATAGAGTTAATATGGTTCATCCAAGGGTCAAGATGGGGAGAAGAAGAGAAAGTGGCTAGTTAAAGAGTGACATCCTGGGAAAGAATTGAGGAGTCAAGAGATTGAAGCTCAAGTGTAGTTAAAGAGCAAGGTGTAGTAAGAACAGGCAGAGGAAAAGTGGAAAGCCAACATGATGAGGTAAGATAAAAAGATTTTGGAATTCTTGAATATGGAAGTGAAATATTTGTGAGGGTTGGCATGGTCAACAGTATGACTATTTTTGTGTATGGCTGAAGTGGGATAGAAGAGTAGGTCATGAGAAGTAAGTAGGTTAAGTAACTTTAAAAGACACTAACCTTTATTAAACAACTGTATTGAATTATTAGTTAATTATGTGGTATAATGGAGATAGTATGGGATTTGGAATCAGGAAAACGTGAATTTGTCTTGCCTCAGTTACTATTTATTTAACCTTGCTCAAAGCATTTAAACTCTCCCCCTAAGTTTTATCATCTAGTAAATGGGGATAGTAATGGCACCTCATTCCCAGGGTTGTTGTGAGAAATGAATGAGATAATATATGTAAAAAGTTTTACAAATCTTAAAATTCTATGTAAATGCTAGCTATTATTATTTCATTAGTTATTATCGTTACTAGATTCAGATACATGTGAGGTAACTATTACCATAACCCAGAAACTGAAACTAATTACTGACTTGGCTTTGAGGAAAATTAATGTTAGATTGTATTATCTATTACCAATGGTTCTGTGTGAATCCATCCATTTCCTCTGACCCCAATTTTTGAAGATGAGGCAGTTTCTGAAGGGTGTAACTGAAAAAGGTAATTATTGCCAGTCCCCAAGACCTCTGTTCTGTAACTTGGGTGGGACCTCTTGCTTTTGTTTAATGGGTTTTGACTAGTTTCCTTTATAATTGTTTGTAACTAGTCATCTTTGGCAGTTATTTCCCAAATTTTCAAAAAATTGGATTACTGTTCTTCAGTATAATTGTGCTATTGCTGATTTGAACCTTTCTCACCAGCCCCCAAAGCATGCTGAGGACCAAATGGAATAGCAGAACACCATATGAGACAGTTGCCTAATCTTTTTAAACACTTTAAGGAGGACAGTTTGTTTATGAAATTTATTCTGGTCATCATGATTCCAATCAAAATAAAATGAAGTTGTTGTTGAAGTACCCAGAAGATTTTCTAAAAATTAAGGCAATAAGAGCAAAACATAGAGTGTGATTGTTGCCATCTGAGATTGATGTGACAACCTTAAAATGATGAATTCTGATACAGTACTTTCAATGATTCAGTACAAATCCTGAATTAAAGCTCTGAGTGACACATCTCTGCATAAATAAACTCTCTTTAGTTCTATTTGTTTCTGGAAAAATTCAATAAATGCTATTTTGTGTAGTTGGAATTGAAAAAGAAAGATTTAAATTAGTAACCTATATTTCCATCAGGGTAATTCAGAAAAGCCATATAAACCACACTTCAAAAAATCTAATTCATTAAAAAAAGAAGAAGCCATCTCTTCTAAGGTCGTTCTGACACTCTAGCCTTTCCTTTCAAAGTTATGCCTCTTAGTGCATCAAGTAT
This sequence comes from Vombatus ursinus, assembly GCF_900497805.2. Taxonomy (NCBI): domain Eukaryota; kingdom Metazoa; phylum Chordata; class Mammalia; order Diprotodontia; family Vombatidae; genus Vombatus; species Vombatus ursinus. Next base: position 59,785,674 of record NW_020954590.1, read on the forward strand.
CACTGGATTTCCCTTATTAGTTAGATTCCTAAAAATCTATAATATTTTCTAGTAGGGAAATAAAAGGGTATATCATTACAGGGTCAGCCATGATATTTGGTGGAAACTTGATGAATGGAATCCAACTCTTAGTATAAGTTTTAGGCAGTATTAAAGTAGCAAGCATGATTCAAGAATCTGAAAAAAGAAAATCTAGTGCTATTGACCTTGAAACTCTGCTTCCTTATAGCTTTTTTATTGTATATGATATAAATAAAAATTGCCATTTCTCCCTGCACAGCATTTCACAAGTATGTTCACTTTTCTTTATTCACATAGTCAGTTTTCTTTTTCAAGCCCCCATTACCCTTTACTTGGAATGTTTTTTTTTTTCATTTATCATGTGTGATTTTTTTTTCTCTGTCACTCACTCAAAGGAAGTAGAGTGGGAGAGAAAATGATGAAAAGTAAGACTAAATATGGGATCTTATAAGCATGACCAAGAAAGACAAATTCACTCATTGGCCACATCCAAAAATGTTTCCTCTTTTGTATATTAATCTGTCATCTTTCTGTAATGAAATGGACAACATTTTTTAATCAACAGTACTCTGAAATGATTGATCACTATGTTGTTCAGAATTCTTTAGTACTTCAGAAGTTTTTATTTTTTACAATAGCCTCAAAATTTGTCTCTTGCTTTATTTCTTCTTTATCTGTAATAGTTCTTCATAATGTTGCCAATTAACTTGCCTACATTATAAATCTTATTTATTTTCTCAATTCTCATTCTTCTTGACCTCTGCAGCCTTTGACACTGATGATCACCCTCTCCTCCTTGATACTCTCTTCCTTCTAGGTAGTTGGGACACTATTCTCACCTGGTTCTCCTCCTACCTATCAGACTGCACCTTCTCGGTATCCCTTGCTAGATCTTCATCTAGGTGTTCACAGGGTTTCATCCTAGGCCTTCTTCTCTTCTCCCTCCAAACTACTTTACTTGATAATTTTATGAGTTCCCATGGAGTTTCCATCTCTTTGCTGATGATTCTCAGATCTACTTATCCTGCCCTAACTTCTCTGATGACCATCAAATTCCTGCCTTCACCTTCTTGTTAGGCATATTGAAGTGTATATCCAATAAACATCTTAAATTCATCCTGTCCAAAATGAAACATGTTATCTTTTCTCCTCCAGGGAAAACTCTTCTATTCCACAGATGCTGGTGGTTCTCTCTTGCCTCCCAAATCAAATACAAAATTCTCTGTTTGGAATTCAAACTTCATTTTCTAGCCCCCTCCTATTTTCCTAGGGTTCTTATACTTTCCTCCACAGTACATACTCTTTGATTCAATGACAATGACCTCCTTGCTATTCCAGGAACAAAACATCCAATCTTTCATCTCGGGGTATATAATATGGCTCTCCTTACCTGGGATATTTTCCTTCCTTATCTCTACCTACTAGCTTTGCAGCTTTCCTACAATTCCAACTAGAATCTCATCTTCTATAAGAAGATTTTCTCAATGCCTCAGTGCCTCTTTTTTTAAAACTATTTCCTACTTATTATATATGTTGCTTATTAATACAGATTTGTTTGCTTGTTATTTTCCCCATGAGACAATGAGCTCTTTGAGGGTAAGGACTGTCTTTTGTTTTGTTTTCTATCCCCATATACATACATAAACAAATTACAACCAGGGATACATTGATGATTCAACATGAGGAAAACTATAAGCATAATAAATCATATGAATAACAGTGTTTTAAAAAAAACCCACAGAATTGTCCCAATAGACACAGAAAAAAAGTCTTTTACAAAATACATTATTCATTTATGTTAAAAGTGTGAAAAATCATTGGAATTAAGGAAGTTTTCTTTTATGTGATAAAAAAAATCTAAAATCGATAATAGGGATCATTATTTGTAACAGAGAAACACTGGAAGATCTCCCAACAAGATATGGGGTAAAGAAAGGAAATTTCATCTCTCCATTATTATTTGGCAAACTTAGAAATCCTATCTATAAAAATTATTGTATGTTATTTTATATTACATTATTTTACATAAATTATCTGTATATTACTAACAAAAGTCACAAAGAAATGGTGGGGAGATGAATCCCATTTAAGATAATAAAATGCATTAAAAGTCTGGGCATTAATCTAACAAAACATTCAGTATATACATAAATGCAATTGAAATATTTTATTAGAAAAGAAGACCTAAATATTTAAAGTGATATTTAATGTTCTTAGGTTGGTTGCAGTAAAATAGTAATGATAATGCTATGTGAATAATTCCTTGTGCTTACAGCTATAGCAAATTACTAAAGGAATATGTTATAGAACCAGTTAAAATAATATCAAAATTAAAGTTTAGGGAAAAAATTAAGAATATGAAAGGATATAAAAATAGCAAGTTAGAGGGCTAAATGCTATGAGGTATCTGAGAATTCTACAAGGAATTAATTTTCAAAATTTTCTGGTATTGGATAACAAAAAGCAAATCAATGAAATTAACATGTTAAAGAACTAGAGGTATAGTAGCTAATTTTAAATCTATAAAATATCAATGATTTAAAAAATATTACTGGTAAAAGAATCCTTAATTTAATATAAACTGCTAGTGAAACTAGAAAACATTTTTTTTCCAAAGAAAGCAGATTAGAACACCCTCTTACTCTATACATCACAATAAATTCCCAAACAGTAAAATTTTCTAAATATATTAAAAAACATATAAACAATTGAAAGAGAATGGAAAGTTATATGTTCCATCATTATAAATAGGGCAAAATGGGTAAGCGATTATAGGGTAACAGATTTTATAAAATTGTTAGAGCATTTCAACTATGTAAATTTAAATAACTCAATCAAATAATATCAATTCAACTAAAATTTGAAAATACCTGTGGATATTTGTTGGAGGAAATACTTTGTTTTAAGTATTTCAGACAAAAATCTTGGATTAAAAAAATTCTATAAGTAATTGACAAGAGATTTCTAACATGAAAAGGTATTCATATGATCATAAATTTATAGCTAAAAGGTTAGTGTAGTCTCCTTATTTTACAGATGATGAAAATGGTACCCAAAGAAACTAAATTATTTGAATAAGATCAAATAGCTAGTAACTGAAGCAGGATATAAACTTAGGTTTTCTGATTAAAAAGACAATACCCCCCACCAATGTACCAGACTTCATTCCCCAATAGATAAAGTGTATGAATACTTTTTTTAAAAAAATATTTATTTATTTATTAATTCATTTATTTATTTGTTTATTTATTTATTTATTTATTTTTAGGTTTTAATATTCACTTCCATCACTTTGTGAGTTCGAGATTTTCTTTCCCCTCTCTTCTCCTTTCCTTTCCCTCACCTCAAGACAGCATGCAATCTGATATAGGTTCTATGTATGCATTCATATTTTCATATTAGTCATGGTGTAAAGAAGAATTAGAACCAATGGGAAGAACCACAAGAAATAAGAGAGAGAGAGAAAGAGACAGAGACAGAGAAAGAGACAGAGAGACAGAGAGAGAATAGTATGCTATAATATGCTACAATCTGCATTCAGACTCCATAGCTCTTTTTCTGAATGTGTATAACATTTTCCATCATGAGTCTTTTGGAGTTGTCTTAGATCCTTGCATTGCTAAGAAGAGGTAAATCTATTGAAGTTAGTCATTACACAATGTTGCTGTTACTGTGTACAGTGTTCTCCTGGCTCTGCTCACTTCATTCAGTATTAGTTCATGTAAGTCTTTCCAGGTTTTTCTGAAGTCTGCCTACTCATCATTTCTTATGGAACAATAGTAATGAATACTTTCTAAATGAAGAAAAACAAACTATCAGCAACCAGCTGAAAATAAAAACTAATTACTATTTAATCAGCCAATGTAAATTTATAACATATCTAGAGAAATGCAAATGAATTCACTATAAAATTCTACCTCAACCAATCAAACTAAATAAAAAAAGAAAAGATAGGAAAACTAAATGTTTAAATGGTGATCTTTTTTCCCCATTTAATAGCATTTTATTTTTTTCCCAAATTACACATAAAGATAGTTTTCAATATTCACTTTTATTAGATTTTGATTTCCAAATTTTTCTCCCTCCCTCTCTAAGACCCTCTCCAAGAGAGCAAGCAATCTGATATAGATTATGCCTGTACAATATGTATTAGCAAATACATATTCCACATTATTCATGTTGTGAAAGGAGAATCAGAACAAAAGAGAAAAAACATGAGAAAGAAAAGAACAAAAACAAAAAAAAAGTGAAAATAGTATGCATCACTCTGCATTCAGACTCCAAAGTTGTTTTCCTGGATATGGATAGCACTTTCTATCATGAGATATGGAATTGTATTGGATTGGTATTGCTGAGAACAACTAAGTTTATCATAGTTGAGCATTGCACAGTGTTTCTATTACTATGTACAATGTTCTCCTGGTTTTGCTCACTTCACTCAACCTCAGTTCATGTAAGTTTTTCAAGGTTAATTTGAAATCTACTTAACCTATTCCACTGATCCACCACTTTATTTCTTAGTCAGTACCAAGTAATTTTAATGATTGCTGCTTTATAGTACAATTTAAGATCTGATACAACTAGGCCACCTGTCTTTGCATTTTTTTTTCATTAGATTCCCTTGATATTCTCAACCTTTTGTTCTTTGTGATTAATTTTGTTGTTATTTTCTCTGGGTTTATAAATAATTTTTGTAGTTTCATTGGTATGGCACTAGATAAGTAAGTTAATTTGCTTAGAATTGTCACTTTTTTTATATTAACTCTATCTACACATGAGCAATTGATATGTTTCCAATTGTTTAGATATGACTTTATTTGTGTGAAATGTGTTTCATAATAGTATTAATTTAGTTCCTGGGTTTATCTTGGCAGGTAGACTCCCAGATATTTTGTATTGTTTATAGATATTTTAAATGGAATTTTTCTTTCTCTTGGCTTTGTTGATAATATATAGAAATACTGATTAATTGTGTGGATTTATTTTATGTCCTGCAATTTGCTGAAACTGTTAATTATTTCAAAGAGTTGTTTAGTTAATTCTCTAAGTATACAATCATGTCATCTGCAAAGAGTGATAGTTTGGGTTCCTCATTGCCTTCTCCAGTTCCTTCAATTTCTTTCTCTTATCTTAGTGCTAAAGCTAAGATTTGTAGTACAATATTGAATAATGGTGGTGATAATGGGCATCCTTATCTCACCTGTGATTTTATAGTTAAACTTCCAACTTATCCCCATTACATATAATGCTTGCTGATGGTTTTAGATACTACTAATTTTAAGAAAAATTCCATTTATACCTATGTTTTCTAGTGTTTCTAATGGGAATAGCTGTTGTGTTTTGTCAAAATCTTTTTATGCATATGTTGAGATAATCATATGATTTCTATTAGTTTTATTATTGATATGGTCAATTATGTTGATAGCTTTCCTAATAGTGAACCTGCCCTGCATTCCTGGTATAAATTTCATCTGGTCATAGTATATTATTCTGGTGATAAATTGCTGTAATTTCTTTGCTACTATTTATTTATTTTTTTGCATCAATATTCATTAGGGAAATTGATCCATATTTTTCTTTCTCTGTTTTGGCTCTTCCTGGTTTAGGTATTGGCATCATATCTGTGCCATAAAAATGATTTGGTAGGACTCCTTCTTTGTCTATTTTTCTAAATAGTTGTCATATTATTTGAATTAATTGTTCTTTAAATATTTGGTAGAATTCATTTGTGAATCCATTTGGCCCTGTTGATTTTTACCTAGGGAGTTCATTGATGGCTTGTTCAATTTCTTTTTTTTTCTGAAATGGGGTTATTTAAGTATTTTATTTCATGTGTCAATCTGGAAAATTTACATTTTTCAAAATGTTCATACATTTCACTTGGATTGTTAGATATATTGGCATACAGTTTGGCAAAATAGCTCCTAATTATTGCTTTAATTTCCTCTTCATTGATGGTGAGCTCACTCTTTTAATTTCTGATACGGTAATTTAGTTTTCTTCTGCCTTTATTAAGATAAAATTAACCAAAAGTTTATCTATTTTATTGTTTTTTTTCCCACAAAATCAGCTCTGAGTGTTTTTCATTAGTTCAACAATTTTTTTACTTAAAATTTTATTAATTTCTCCTTTGTTTTTCAGAATTTCTAATTTGGTATGTAATTGGGGATTTTTAATTTATTCTTTTTCTAGCTTTTTAAATTGCATGTCCAATTCATTGATCTCCTCTTTCTCTATTTTATTTATGAAATCATTTAGAAATATAAAACTTCCCCTAAGAGTGGATATGGCATCATCCCATAAGTTTTGGTATATTGTCTCATTGTTGTCATTCTCTCATGCCTTAATACATGGTCAATTTTTGTTTAAGTGCCATGTACCACTGAGAAAAAGTATATTTGTTTCTATTTCCATTTAATTATTCCCAGAGGTCTGTCATATCTAACTTTTCTAAAATTCTATTCACCTCCTTAACTTCTTTCTCATTTATTTTGTGGTTAAGTCTGCCTACTTCTGACAGGGGAGGTTGAGGTCCCCTACTAGTATGGTTTTGCTGACTGCTTCTTGCTGTAATCTAATTTACTTCAACTCTAAGAATTTGGATGCTATACCACCTGATGCATATATGTTTAGTGTTGATATTACTTCATTGTCTATGGTACCTTTCAACAAGATATAGTTTCCTTCCTTATCTCTTTTATCTATGGTTGCCTTTTTTTCCCTGAGATTAGGATTGCTACTCCTGCTTTGTTTTTTCTTCAGCTGAAACATAATTCTACTCCAGCCTTTTGTCTTTACTCTGTGTGCATGTCTTCTATTTCTTGTAAACAACATATTGTAGTATTATGGTTTTTAATCCACTCTGCTATGTTTCCATTTTATAGGATAATTCATCTTATTCACATTTATAGCTATGATTTCTAATTGTGTATTACCCTCTTTCATATTTTCTCCCCCCTCATACTTTTCTCTCTCCTTTCACAATGTCTCTTTTCACCAGTGTTTTGTACCTTTCTGTATCTTCTCTCCCTTCTATCAGCCCCCCTTCCCTTTTATTTCCCCTTTCTTCTACATCACTACAGGGTAAGATAAATTTCTATATCCAACTGATTGTGTAATTTATTCCTTATTTGAGCCAAATCTGATGAGAGCAAGGTTAAAGCAATGCTCAATCCTTCTCCTTTCTTTCCCTCTATGGTAATAGGTTTTTGGCTCCTCTTTATTTGTTGTATTTTATTCTATTCTGCCTCCCCCTTTCCTTTTCTCATAGTATAATCTTTTTTTAACCCCTTATTTTTTATGTGATCACAGGAAAGTCAACCTATACTCCTATCCTTTATCTATGTATACCTTGTTTAACTGCCCTAACAGAGATAGAGATCTGAAGAGTTACAAGTTTCATCTTCCCATGTAGGGTTGTAAACAGTTAAAATTTTTTGAGTAACTTTTTTACTTTCCTGTTTAGCTTTCCATGCTTCTCTTATGTCTTATATTTGAAGATCAAAATTTTTGGTGAGCTCTGGTCTTTTCATCAGGAAGGTTTGGAAGTCCCCTATTTCATTGAATATCCATCTCCTCCCCTGAAACATTACACTCAATTTCCCTGGGTAGTTGATCCTTAGTTTTAATCCAAGCTCCTTTGCCTTACAGAATATCATATTCCAAGCCCTCTGATCTTTTAATATAGAAGCTGCAAGGTCCTGTGCAATCCTGACTATAGTTCCGTGGTAATTAAATTGTTTCTTTCTGACTGCTAGCAATATTTTCTCTTTGACCTAGTAATTTAGAATTTGGTTACGATATTCCTTGGTAATTTCAATTTGGGATCTCTTTCAGGAGGTGACAGGGGGTGACTATTTTACCCTCTGGTTTTAGGACCTCAGGGCACTTTTCCTTGATAGATTTTTTGGTTATTAATTTATTTTGATTTATCAACAATCACTTCCATATTCTTTTGAGTTTAAAATTTTTCTCCCTTTTCCTTCCCACCACCCTCCCCAAGATGGTGCACAATCTGATATAAGCTATACATATGCATTCCTATTAAACATATTTTCACATTAATGATGTTGTAAGTAAGAATTAGAACCAATAGGAGGAACCAACAAAAAGAGGAAACAAAACTCAATAGAAGAGAAAAAAAAAACCACTAGCAAATAGTATGCTTCAATCTGCATTTAGATTTCATTGTTCTTTCTTTGAATGTGGATAGCATTTTTCATCACAAGGCCTTTGGAGATGTCTTAGATCCTTGTATTGCTGGGAAGGGTTAAGTTTATCAATATTAGTCATTGCACAACATGGCTATTATTGTGTACAATGTTATCTTGGTTCTGCTCACTTCCCTCAGCATCAGAGCATACAAGTCTTTCCAGGTTTTTCTGAAATCAGCCTGTTAATCATTTCTTATAGCACAATAATATTCCATTACATTCATTTATCACAAGTTGTTCAGCCATTCCCCAATTGATGGGTGTCCTCTCAATTTCCAATTCTTTGCCACCACAAAAAGAGCTGCTATAAATATTTTTGTACATATGGGTCCTTTTCCTATTTGTATGATCTCTTTGGGATATAACCCTAGAAGTGCTATTGCTGAGTCAAAGGGTATGCACATTTTTATAGCCCTTTGGTTATAGTTCCAAATTGTTCTGCAAAATGGTTGGATCATTTCACAATGCATTGGTGTTTCAATTTTCCCTCATCTTCTCCAACATTTATCATTTTATTGTTTTGTCATCTTGGCCAGTCTGATAGGTGTGATGTGGTACTTCAGAGTTGTTTTGATTTGCATTTATCTAATCAATATTGATTTAGAGCATGTATTCATATGGCTACAGATGGCTTTAATTTTTTTATCTGAGAACTGCCTGTTCATATCCTTTGGCTATTTCTCAATTGGGGAATGACTTGTATTATTATAAATATGGCTTAATTCTCTATATATTTTAGAAATGAAGCCCTCATCAGAGACACTGTTTCTAAAAATTCTTTTGCAGTTTTCTATCTTCCTTCTAATCTTAGTTGTGTTGGCTTTGTTTTTGCAAAAACTTTTCAATTTAATGTAATCAAAATCATCCATTTTTCTTTTTGTAATGTTCTCTATCTCCTGTTTGTTCATTAATTCTTCTGTTCTCCAGAAATCTGATAGGTAAACTATTCCTTGCTCTCCCAGTTTGCTTAGAGCATCAGCCTTTAAATCCACATCATGAATGCATTTTGACTTTATTTTGGTTTATGGTGTGAGATTTTGATCAATGCCTGGTTTTTGCCATACTCTTTTCCAGTTTTCCCAGCAGTTCTTTTTCAAAGAGTTAGTTCTTATCCCAGAAGCTGGGGTCTTTGGATTTATCAAATAATAGATTAGTATAGTCATTAACTACTGTGTCTTGCATACTTAACCTATTGCACTGATCCACCACTCTATTTCTTAGCCAGTACCAAGGAGTTTTGATGATTGCTGCTTTATGACACGATTTAAGACCTGGAATGGCTAGACCACCTTCCCCTGAATTTCTTTTCATTAGCTCCCTTGATATTCTGGACCTTTTGTTCTTCCAAATGAATCTTGCTATTATTTTTTCTAACTCTATAAAATAATTTTTTGATAGTTTGATTGGTATGGCACTGAATGAGTAAATTAGCTTAGGTAGAATTGTAATTTTTATTATATTAACTTGGCCTACCCATGAGCAACTGATGTTTTTCCAATTATTTAGATCTGACTTTATTTGTGTGAAAAGTGTTTTGTAATTGTGTTCATATCCCTTGATAATTTCTTGAAAGATGTTGTTCACGATTTTTTTTTATCACGACTTTCAGGTAGTCAATCTTAAAGTATTCTTCTGGATCTATTTTCCAGGTCAGTTGTTTTTTCTATGAGGTATTTTACATTTTCTTCTATTTTTTTCATTTTTTTATTTTGCTGGACTGATTTTTGATTACTCATAGGTCCATTAGCTTCCATTTGCCTAATTTAAATTTTTAAGGAATTGTTTTCTTTAGTGAGCTTTTGTACTTCCTTTTCCATTTGGCCAGTTCTACTTTTTTTTGTTTGTTTGTTTTTTGGTGAGGCAGTTGGGGTTGAGTGACTTGTTCAAGGTCACACAGCTAGTGAGTATAATGTGTTTGAGGCCAGATTTGAACTCAAGTCCTCCTGACTCCAAGGCTGGTGCTCTACCCACTGTGCCACCTAGCTGCCCCCCAGTTCTACTTTTTAAAGAATTTTTTTCTTCAGTGAATTTTTTTTTCTTTGGTCAATGTTTTAAAGAATTCTTCAGTCAATTTTTGTCCATACCTTTCCAAGCTGTTTAGTCTCTCTTGTATAACTCTCATTTCTTTTCCCAATTTTTCTTCTCCCTCTCTTATTTGATTTTTAAAAACCTTTCTGAGCTCTTCTCAGAAGGCTTTTGTGGCCTGAGACCAATTCATATTGCCTTTGAGGCTTTGCAAGTAAGAATTTTGACATTGTTGTTCTTTCCTGAGTTTGTGTTTTAATCTTCTCCGTGGCTATAGTAGCTTTCTATGGTCAAGACTCTTTTCTGTTTCTTGTTCATTTTTTGGCCTATCTTGTGGCTTTTAAAGTTGAACTCTGCTCCTGGAGCACAGAGGCCACTGTCCTAAGCTTCTTGTGCTTAGGCACATTCATTGGAGTTTAATGAACTTTTTGAAAAATAAGTACCAAGGTCTCTCCTCTATTTGTGAGTTTTGAAATTGTTTTGTTTATTTTTAGGGAATGCTGTTTAATTTCATTGTATGATTTGTCTGCACTCAGTTTATTTCCCTTCCCCCAACCTCAGCCCTACATTGTTGTTTGTTATTGTCAGATACTGGTGAGTTGTTTTGAACAGAACTTTTTTTTCTTTTTTTTTCCTATAAGATGTTACTGCACAGGAGTGCTGCAGTGTTTTTCATAATAAACTTGTGAACTAAAAAAAATGGGGGGGAGGGGTACAGCTAGGTGATGCAGTGGATAGAGAACTAGCCCTGGAGTCAGGAGCACATGAGTTCAAATCTGGCCTCAGACACATAACACTCACTAGCTGTGTGACTCTGGGAAAGTCACTTAACCCCAATTGCCTCACCCACACCCAAAAACAAGGGGGAAGCTAGGTGGCACAGTGGATAGAGCTTTAGCCTTGGAGTCAGTTCAAATCTGACCTCAGACACTTGACACTTCCTAGCTGTGTGACCCTGGACAAGTCACTTAACCCCAATTGCCTTAAAAAAGAGAGAAAGAAAGAAAAAGAAAAAAGAAAGGAAAAAAAGAAGAAGAAAGCCTGACTTTCTTCTCTGGGACCTCACGTGCTAGCAGTTTGCCCACTGTGCTGGAGTGGCTGGGCTTAGCTGTGCCTGTTTTGCCCTGGGTTCTGAGGCTGGAAACTTGCCTTCTGCACTCTGGCTAGTGGTTTCACAGCTTGCTTGTTGAGCCACTGGTCTGCTAAGCTAGAATTGTGAGCCTTGGTTGATGATTGTGCTACTGGCTTTCCTGGACACCATCTGATTTGGGCTGTGCTCCTCTTCTACCCAAGTGAAACAGGCCTTTAAAGCCTGAAGTTCCTCCAAGTTATCTTAAGCTGGAAAATTGTTTCATTCCACCTCGTTGTAGGTTGCTAATCCAGAATCCATTTAGAGTCTTGTTTTAATGTTGTTTTGGAGGAAAATTAGTTAGAACTTAAGCAACTTCCTGACTTTTCTCTATCACCTTGGCTCCTTCCGAATTGGAAAAGTAACTGTTGAAGATGCTATAGCAAAGCAATGATGCTAACTCACTTCATTTAGAGTTATGTTTTTATAGACATTTTGTAGTCAGGAAACTTACAAAATCCTTCATTCATTTTGATGCAGAGATTTCAGATATACTTAGATGATATAATCAAAAGAGTTTGTTAACAACAAGAAAAAAAAGCTCATGATTTTTCATAGGAAAAAGTCTGAGAAAATATTTGTCCTCAATGATTGAGTAATGAATGAACAAAATGTCATATTAAAATATAAATCAATTATTACTGAGTCATAAAGAATACTAAGAATTTGGAGGAATATGGGAACCATAGTATAATATGATTCAGAGTGAAGATAGCAATACTAAAGGACTATATACATCATGCTTACAACATAAATAAATGAAATAAATATGGAGAAGCATGTCAAGCACAATGGCCTTTTTTTGGTACCATACAGGCAAAGATAAAGACTGTCAATAATCAACATTTTAATTTTGTTTTTCAAAATTATATTTTATAGAAGGACTTGCCCCAGTGTTTGTAATATCAAATCTAAGTGATCACTACATTTTAAAAATGAATTGGTTGAAACATTGTATAAGCTTATAATCTTTTTTTATAAAATCTGTACATACCATGTATTATATGTACACATATCATATTACATATACACATCTTGTATGTATTACACATATAGTAATACAGGTATATATTTATATTTATATATCACATATGCATGTGTGTAAGTGTATATGTATGTGTGTATATATGTGTATGTGTGTTGTAAAATTTGTTTTGGGAAAAATATTGCTAGTATCAGATTTTTCTCAACTTTTATTAACACTTTCCCATGTCATTCCAACATATACATATTTGTAGATTCATCTTGCCAAAATACTTATTTTTTTTCCTATAATGTAAATACTTTGGGGAAGTCTTAATGGACCAAATCTAGTTATAAAATCTGACCTTTAAGGGCTTCCAAAATTTGGTAGCATTTTCCAACTTGCTTCTCAGTACCTTTCCAGCAAACATCCTATACTCTATCAGATTTCTTTATTCACTTGTCCTAAAACTCTCATTGCACAACCTCGCTGTTGTAAACTTTCTTCATGTTATTCTTTTTTTCCCACCTAGAATACTTTCCTTCTTTCTTTCTATTTATTCAGGTCTAATATTTCCTTCCAGGATCATTTCAAGTATCATTTGCTTCATGAAAACCCCCTGATAGATTAATCTTGCTTAAAATGCTGCTTTCTTCACATAAATCTCATGAATCTGCTTGGGTTCAATGTCTCCTTGTCTCTGGATAGATCAAATCTACTTATAAAGTCTGACATTCAAGGCCTCCCTTGGTCATTGCAGTCTTTTACTTTCTGAACTCTTTTAGTCCTTTATTAAATATGGATTTATTTTGTACTTGAGAATGAGGCAGTCATACAATATGTCAAAGCAGGAAATACTGGTTTGAAAAATCAAGGCCAACATGTAGGGTAAGAGATAGATAAAAATGAGATCATAGAATGATGTTTGTTAGTTATTTTAGATACTGTATGCAGGGGCATGAATTTGAAAGAAGATCTAAAGCTGACACGGGTTGCAAATGCTGATTTCAAAGAGTCAAACAAATAATTAGTCCTTTAGTGTAGATGAGATGGCACTTTGTGAAGACCTAGGTTAGCAAATATTTGGCATCAGAAAGGTCTACAGGAGTTACTAGGTAACTTATCATGAAGGAAATAATAAAAGTTAAGGCAACCTATCCCTGGGAGGGAATAAAATTCCAGGAAATGACTCAGTCAGTCACAAGGCAAAAAAGGTAACAGTACAGTTCAAAGAGTCATAGACAACTGGAAAGAAATTTAAAATCAATGAGTCCAATCCCCTCACTTTAGAAATGTGACAACTGAGTTCTCAAAAGATAGCATGAGTTCTCAAAGGTCACATAAGCAATAATTTTCAGAAGCAGAATTTCAATTAAGGTCATCTTCCTGAACTAAAGGCTAGCATTCTATCAATTATATATATACACACACACACACACACACACACATATATATACATATATGTATACAGGTACATGTGTATATGTATGTATGTGTGTGTATACATATAATGTATTCTGAAAGTCTTGGTGATGAAGTTTTAATAGCCATCATAGTTTAAAACTGCATCAAGAATATTGAGACTATTCAGAATACACACACTCACACACATATGCACACGTACACGAACACAGCCTGTTGCTATCTGTTACTGAAATACATTTTCTCTGTTGTGAGTTTGGGAGCAATTACAGCATAAATGAGTGAGACCTCCTTTGATCTGAATGCTTTAGAAGGAGGTTATCTGATTTACTAAGGTTTAATATGAACTCCTGTACTTTATATTTCTTCTTTAGCATATTGTCTCATTCTCCTACTAGAATAAGTAGAACATAATGAACATAGAAACTAGATAGCAAAGCTATCTCCTTTATATTAGTGCCTTCACTGTTGATTATCTCAAATTTATGCTGTATATATTTACATTGCATCTAGTTGTTTTCATGTTGTCTCTCCCATTACACTGTATCCCCTGCAGTTAACACAGTACCTGGGATGCTGTAGTCTATTAACAAATGCTTACTAACTTCTTGCCTGCCAATCTGACATATCAGTCAGTTCCATATATCTGCATTTAATTACACAAAATAAAACAAATGAAAAGGCATTCACAGCATATCCTGCTTTGAAGATGCTCCATTGGGGGTAAGATGCAGAAAGAGAAAAAGACACACTGAAAACCACCTAGGGATATTGTAGTGTCCAAAAACACACATCATTTCTATCTTGCATTTTTATGTAATTAAAAATTGTGTCAAAGATACAATGGAGAGGGGACTTTTAACTAGGTATATGATTCACTGATGGACATTCAATCAGTTAGGGACATATAAAGTGTAATAATAATTAATAGTGATAATAACCATAACTTCAAGGGTCTTTTGAATTTTCAAACAAATTTTGTTTAGCATGGTTTAAAAATGGGTGCTTTTTGTTCTATAATTATTTGAAAGTTGTTTGCTTATATATGTTATACTTTATGGGATAATCCACATTATCCAGAATATTTGAATAAGAAACTACATTTCATGACCATGATACATGAATAAGGAGATGCTGATATGTGCAGTTTTTCTAAAACATTGAATTTGGGAAATACCTTGAGCCTATTTCAACTGTATTGTTGACTTGCTTTGTCTTATATTTGTTTGCTTGTCAGAGAAAACCAAGGAAATATGAAAAAAACATACTATGAATATATTTCTAGAGTTTATATACATAAGTCTATTTAAGACTTCTTTTTAAAGACTGTTAAGAAGCCCAGATACTGTCCTACTGTGCTGAGTAGATGTTATGGACAGAAGGTGAATGTGCCTGAGAGTTTACCAAACTGAAAGAATTAACAGTACAAGCACAGAAACATAACAAGACTGAACTGGATATAGATTTTTCCCCTTTCTTTCTTATGTAATATTTGTTATTAGTAATAATTACTATCATTACAAACTGAAAAAGGAGCTGTTATAAAATTAAATAACCTACAGATGGTGATTATGATTATACTTCTGCCAGTCAAATTCCAGTCAAACTAATTGCCTCCCTTAGGTCTCCAGTAACATAGAAGATGTAATGTATATAATAATAATATGTTCCAATAGTGATTCAGGGACTGGAAATGAGAGAGTGGGGATGCTGGTTTGGGTTCAAATAGCTACCATAAGGAGTATTATTATGTAATTAGTGGTAATGGATTCAGGCTTGGTTCTTTTTAAAAAAATAAAATAAACAAAAAGTGTTCAATTGGTTTCCAAGTTTCACTATGCTGCATTGCTTATGTTTCATTTGAAATATGCTATTTTTAATGCATATAAGAGTAGCGTGAGAGGAAAATTGACATTGAATGATTTGGTATACAAGCATCACTTATTTTGAAAAGAAAATATGATATGAATCTATATTATGTTTTTTATAAAATTCCCATTCTCATAAAAAAGATTGGAATAAATCTCAGAGATCACTCAGACCAACTCACTAACTTGATAATGAGGAAATGTGGGGAGTCCAAAGATGTTGAATTATTTGTCCAAGAAAATTGTTTTCAAGAATATATATCTACTTCTCAGTAGAATGGTGCCTGCACTCAAGGAGTTTCCAATTAAATTTTGAATGAGTTTCCTTAATGAATGGGAAAAAGGCATAAAATACAATGGAAAACCATAATGGTTAAAAGGAAATGGTAAACAATTGAAGGCTCATCATATTACAAGAGCTATGAAAATAAAACTTGACTAGATGCCCAGGGAAAGGAAATAAATAGGCCTAAAGAGAAGAATGCAAGAAGTATGTAATAAGAGGGTGAAGGGGAGAGGCAGGGAGACTCATTATAATTTTCCTCTTTCTTCCTATTGTATTCATTATTCAATTTTTTTCTGAGGGACCTCAGGGGGTACTAGGAATGTTTCCCTGTATCTTCTATTTACATCAAGAACAATTTGAAGCCAGAGGAAATTCTCTCCCTCATCAGGTAGCAATAATATTTAATGGAAATGACAATAACAACTGACATTTTTATAGTATTCCCAAGAACATTATTTATAAGCTTAGAAGCAGGATAATGGAAGTATTATCATCCCCATTTAATATATCATAGAT
Organism: Vombatus ursinus; assembly: GCF_900497805.2. Taxonomy (NCBI): domain Eukaryota; kingdom Metazoa; phylum Chordata; class Mammalia; order Diprotodontia; family Vombatidae; genus Vombatus; species Vombatus ursinus. The sequence goes on from NW_020954590.1 coordinate 59,802,118, forward strand.
ATAGAGCTGGGACAGCACTCAGAGACTATCTTATTGATATAGGACATCCAAAGTGAGGAACTCCTTCTACCAATGCAGATAAGCAGCAGAGCCTTAAGAGAGTTACCTAAGGCACTGGGGTTAAATAAATAAAGGCTGTTTTCTTGGTATATTGAGTTCTTCACATTCCAGTCCCCTCATTTTACTGATGAAGAAACTAAGACTCCAAAGTATGACTCGATCAAGCTCACACAAGAAGTGCAAGATGTGAGTTTCAAACCTATCCATTGTTCTTTTTTTCATGACAGATGCTTTTTTTTCATTTCAGAAGTTGCTTCATTTTAATTCTGCAAATTCCTTCTATCTCACCTGATTTTAACTGTAAGTATTCTGGACTGATTTTTATTAAGTCCTCTCCAAATAATCAACTTCTCAAGGAGCAGAAAATCCAGACAACTTAGGAATTATATTGCCTTTCCTATATTTGGTCATCTAAAACAAAGGAAGTACTGAAGAAACATGTAAAGGAACTGACCAAAATTTAAAAAAAGAAGAGTTGGGGTTTTAGGACAGTGGCAAAGGGGTAGAATGCTTCTTTCCTTCTATTTTATTTTGACTATAAGCACCCTGACCACATTTTTAAAAAAAGGTTGCTTATCATTGGGATGCTACAATTTCCCAAGACAGTGTGTAATATATATTTTTTATTTTTTTAAAGTAGATTAGGTACATAAATTCATTGTAGATTTTGTGCCACCTGTCACTTTATTCTTTTAACAGGTTTATGTACTTTGACAGCTAGTGAAGGATATCGGTGAAATGGGGTGTTTTGTTGGTTACCTAAGTCAAAATACTTTTTCCAATAATAGAAATAAGAATCTAGAGCCCTTAACTAGTTTCTTCTAACTGGTTAGAAAAAAGCAACTGAACTTTCTGTGTAATATTGCTATATTATGCCCTTAGGTCAATGTATAAACAACTGATTACATACTGCCTCCCATTTCTGTGTCACTCACTCAAATAGCACACCTATTCTCGATCCATTAGCTATGGTCTGCTTATCTTTTAAAATTGTGTTGCTGAAAGGCAGATGGAAAGTTCATAATAACCCAGTTATTTTCAAAAATTATGTCCCACAAATTCCAAGGTACCATGAGTCACATCTAAAGATTTCTGGGAAAAAAAAGTAATATTGATAAAAGAATGTCTCTCACAATTAAAAAAAAAAACTTCCTGGAACTATCATGATTAATACCAGTAATGAAAGTATTTTTTTATGATCACAATAATAATAACATTAAAAGATAGCATGTTATAATAGAGAGAGAGCAGTCTTCAAATTTAAGAAGCTCTGGGATCAAATCTTGTCTTTCACACTTGTCGACTGTGTGACTTTGAGCAAGACATTACTTTATGACTTAATGAGCAACTTCTGATCTGTGTGGTAGAAAGAGTTTCCTCACTTGGGGAATCCTATACCAATACAATCAGTAATTATTTTTAATTTGATAATATAAGTATTATATACATACGTATACATATATGTAATATACATATTTATAAGTTATATATAATCTATAGAAGTATAAATTTGATAGTTCTTTGTAGGTACAGTGCTTTCATTTATATTATTTCATTTAATCCTCATAACAAAACTAAGAATTACGAAGGGCAGAGGACATCATTTTAGCTTTTTCTTAATATCCTACATTTTTCAGGAAGCCCTTTCTAGCTACATTTATTGAAATTTGAATAAAGAAAGAGAAGGTGGAACCAAATTAGAGGGAAGAAGGAAAGATCAGGGGCATGAGGTAGGTATGGACTAACAAACATCTAGCCTGATATATCACAACTATTTAAATAAAGATTTTTAACCCAGGGTGTGAGAAATTTTATTTATTTTTTTTAATTCATAGTTGTCTTTCAACATAGTTGGTTTCCTTTTTAATGCTATGTATTCTATTTTGTGCATTTAAAAACATCATTTTGAGAAGGGTACTATGGACCAACATGAAAATTGTCCGTGACAGATTAAGAATTCCTAGCCTAAGCAAAAACTTCAGTCTTGGCTTATGAATAAGTCAGAGAGAGCAACTGAAGTTTTGGCTGCCTCTGGAAGATTAATTGGAGTTTTTGAGACTAGTATAGATCTAAATGTTTGTCTTTTTATGGACATGTGATTAGATCTATTCTTTCAAGATCCCTTGTGCTCTTATTTAAGAGCAAGTGATATTATTACTGTGAGAATGTAAGGACATTACCATTTCTGACAAAATTACCCAGAAAAATAAAATTTACAATGGATACATCAATAGAGTTGAGGCTTTAGTTACACCTTCAGAAGAAATAATACTGGCCGCTCAGAATTGGGAATTTAGTTGTTTTATTTTTGTAATTTTCATCCTTTTCTTTCCCTGAATGCAGTTCAAGCATAGGACTCACTTTATGCTTCTTACAGGTTTGCTTGCACCAGGTAAATTTAACAATCAAGATTGTTTAACTTTGTTCAGGGGAGAGGAAAGTTAAAAAAAAGATAAATAAACAACACAATTTTAGACATAATTGTTTAAAGGAAGTGATATTTCACCTAGTCTGTTAATTTAAGGATAAAGGGTTTATTTATAATAAATAAATTACTATTAGATTAGTTTAGGGTTCTTTATCTTTTTGTGTGTGGCATGGGCACTGTCTTATGATGCCTATGGACTCCTTTTCAGAATAATGTCTTTAAATGGATAACATAGATAATTAGAATTACAAAAGAAACAAAGTATACTGAAATATAGTTATCAAAATATGGATTTTTTTTAAAGTTTATAGAACTCAGGATAAGAAGCTTTATATTAGATTCATGTTTCTGGTTGAGAGTCAGCAAGGTCCACAGATGATTTCTATTTTGCAATTTATCATAGAATTCTGTTTCCAGTTTTATTAAATCTGCACTGTCATGTCTCTCTCTTTAACAATGTAACTATAGAAAATATAGTGTTAAATATAGAAAATACCAGGATGGGAATAGAAATCTACCTAAGATCAACTCAAGCCTTCAAAAATATATTGCTTAAGGGGAATCTAAGCAGATTTTGAACCTCAAGCTTAGGAGATGATTTTGTGTACAGGAATAGTGACTTAGCCAATCCTTGATATTTGAAGTCACATTTTCTAATATCAAAGATTAATTTCACACCAATAATTCAGGATGTGATAGTCATTTTACATGTAATAAGTTTCTTCTTGTTACAACCTATTTCCATTAAGCTAGACAGCTATGTTAAATTATATAAGGCCTCATCAACCAAATCTTACATACTAGATATTTAAAAAATATTAATTCTCATTTTAATTTTCATTCCTAAAAATCATTCTCTTCAACATGATATTTTGAAGAATTTCATTGGTGTGGGTACCACTTCTACTACTACAGATCATTACCCCTTTGTGCCTTCATGTCCTCCATGATTCATTTCCTCATCCTTCTATATAACACGTATAAAGGATCTACCTAAATAAAGTGTAGCCCTGGAGACTTCCTTGTTCTTTTAATCGCTTGAGACTACCCATGTACCACTTGGACAGTACACTAGTTATGTTTTACTTCATGACTGACCCAACTGCTTTTCCATTTTATAGGAACTGCCTTCCCCTTCTATGCTTATATAAAAACACACACGGTTATGCAAATACCTTAGTCTCAAAGTACATTGGCATATTCTGTAAGAGTAGCTTCTGTTTTATTTTGGGTGTTCAATAGATGGAAATTTGACTCATCCATAGGCAAGCTGCTAGTAAGGCTAGCTGCTCCATTCATTGTTGGTTGAAAGTTATTCCTAAATCTCAGTCATTGCTATTAGGTGTCAAACAAGAATAATCTGGGATTTGTAGAGTGTAGATAATCTGTCATTGTTTCAGTTACTTGTTGGTTGATTTTTAACAATGGCTCATAAAGAATCACTGTGAGCCCTAACACAGGCACCTTTGTCAAAACAGTAATAATAAAAATCATCATGCATTCTAGTTGGATGCAAACTACTAAAAGTTATCATGCTTCATAATACATTTGCAATTAATAAAAATAAAAATCTGACCTTGATAAAGTATGTACAGATTTGAAAACACTTTGTATCTTACTTTGGTACTTATTTATCATACTCAGGAAATTTCAGGTTTCACTATGAATAGTCTCTGATTTAATCTTTTTCACATCATGGCCATGTCTGCCTTCCTTTTTCTTACTAGAGCTCTTTCAGGTTTTGGTGGCTTAATCATCTAAACATTAGCCCCATTCCATTTCCTCCCCACCCCAGGTATTAGGGAAATAGCATCATCAAAGACAGATACTATTCCAGGTATCCAAAGTTCATTTAGATAAAACAGGCAAGGAACAGCTGGGGTTAGAAAAAAAAAAGATCTATTAAGTGATGATGTAAAAATAATTAAGCTACTCCTGTTCCTAGCCCTCTCCCCATTGGGGCTTTCCAGGGTTGTGAGTAACAAAGAGGAAAAACATGTTTATTTATTTGCTTTCCTGGCCCATACAATGACAGAAAGCAGCATTTCATATATAAAATTCCAATTTCTCCCAGAGATACAGAACTTCATATTTAATACTATATAGTTGTCCTTTCTCCCTTCCTCATATCACTTTGAGTCATCACTTCCTCTCATCTGCAAATATTACAAAAATAAAGGTCATGTTTGTCACACCTCTGTTGGTGTTTATTTTTGACAAACCTTGGCATGGTTCTGCATACACCTAGTTGAAATTTTGGGGTGCAAACTCCTCTCCAGTTCTTGAAATAGTCTCACTGAGCTTTTCTTTTGGGAACCACTGGGTCATCTTCACTGATGTCAGATAGCTTTTTATTCTTGTGGGCATTTGGAGGCTAGCTTTTCTCTTCACAATATCCAGCAATCCAGCAAGGGCTTGTCTGTATCTGAGCTCCAAATAACTCTATCAATGTGATACATAACACACACACACTCCACACACATGTATGTGAGTACATAGATATTTCATATATAATATGTACTTACATATATGTGCTACATTTTCTGCTTACAGAAAACAATAAAGCTAAACCAACCGTAATTAATTTCTATAGCTACAGACTCATCCTTCAGGCCAGGCCAGGCCAGGTCATACCAGCCCAGTTCAGGTCAGCCTGATTCAGACCAGGTCAGGCCAGACCAGACCAGGCTTTCTTCTTTTTCTTCTCTCCAGCATGTTTTTTTTTTTTGATAATGATTTTTATTTCTCATCTACTGTTTAACCTGTGACTTCCATAACAGTTGGCACAGTCAGGGAAAACACATTACAAAAAGTAGCTAGTGATGTCTATAAAATGTTAGTTTATCTGAAGCTGCCTCATTACTCAACTTCATTATAATTTTTCATCATAGAGTTATGCTTATCACACCTTGTCTTTCTTGTTTAAGGCATCAGTACTGCAATGGACTTAGACATCATCCCTTCCCTTGGGTATCTGCTTAGAACAAATGTTTATTAAGTGTGATTGGTACTTGGGATATAGATGGGGAGGGCAGGGAAAATGGAACAGTCCCTATACTCAGAGTAAATATAAAATATTTTCCATGAGAACAAGCAATAGGGACTAGAGGGATAATGATAAGAAATATGAATGAATAACTTTTGAACTGACCACGGAAGGAAGCTAAAGTAATCAAGGTAGAGGCAAGGATGGAATGTAATGCAGGCAATGGGGATAACCTGCTCAGAGTCAAAGGTATAAGATGGAGTACTGTACAAAGAAATAGAAAGTGGGCCTATTTGGCAATATTGCCATAACCAATTTTTGCCTCAATCCTCATCATGGTTCCATGAGTAGCCTATCTGAAGTAGCTATTTATTTAAAAGTAAACAACTTTATATCCTATTACGTACATCCATGTTAATTCTGCCACTTAGAATCATATCTTCTTCCCTGGGAAATGGCAATTCTTTGCTTTATAAATTTGTAATCTTCATTTACATTTGAAGCCAAGGTTCTCAGGATGCATGTGCATGTGTGTTTGTGTGTTGTGTAAACCTCTGTCGCTGTGGTGAAGCCTAACACCTATGACCCACTTCTTAGAATAATGCTTTTAAATTCATAAAATCCAAATCATTACAAAGGAAACTAATTATAATGAAACACAGTTTTCAAAATATAAAACACTCACTAACACACACACACACACACACACACACACACACACACACCCCAAGTTCAAGGACCTTAGGTCAAGAACTCATGTAATCTATTTCCTCAATTAGTGTTAGATGGTTATCTACTCTGGGAAGAGGGGAAGGAAATAGGTTTGAACATGTGTAAATAATTAATGCAATTACCAGGTTATGAGAAATATTTTCTTCTCTGTCTCATCCCCATTGTTCCCCTATTCTGCATTTAGACAGTAACTCAGAGGCTGTCAGTGTCAGAGGAAATAAAGGAAGATAGATAGATAGATTAGATAGATAGATAGATATAGATAGATATATAATAGATTTGATATAGATAGATAGATATAGATATAGATACACACACACACATACACATATACATGAGAGAGTTGTTTTGAAGGTAGATTTTCACGAATTTAATAGTAGATTGGGGTGGGAGTGAAAGAGAGTAAGAAGTCAAGGATGACACCTAAGTTATGAGCCTGGGTGGCTGGTAGGTGGAAAATAGTGTTAGAAAAAGTGGACTTAAACCAGAATGTCTGGCACAGAGTCGGGGAGAATACATTCCAAAGTAGAAAGACAAATGTTGAAGATCATGCTTGTTAGAATTCTAGCAAGATTATTTTTTTTATGATGACAGCATGACCACTCTGCCCTGACACAAACCACTGTGTTCAGCTGTCTGTTTAAATGGGTAGAGAAAATCATTACAAGTATTCTAAAATGTAGAAACTTCTTATATGTAAATCATCATCTTAATAATTTAATTCAGCAGTACTTAATTTGGAGTTTGTGGACTTTTAAAAATATTTTGATGTATTTCAGCATAATTTATTTCCTTTGTATTTTATGTCTTAATGTATTTTATTTTATGCATTAAAACACTATTCTAAGATTCCCTGGGCTTTGTTAGATTCCCAGAAGAGCCCATAATATACATAAAAAAGTTAGAAACCTCTTGTGATTTTTCTATTTTCTGGTGTTCTGTGAAACATGAGAAATAGTTTCATCAGTTCACTATAGATACTAAAGGCATGGGTTTTCATAGCAAAGAACAGAGATTTGAGCTCATAAAGATAGTGTATTATTTCCTAAATAAAATTTAGCACATCCTTTTCTCATTACAAATGACTGAGCTCAGATGATTGTCCATCTGTGCTTGGTTTGGAATCAGGGCAGCCTGGATTAGGATTCCATCTCCCAGATATGAGACCACGAGCAAATCATTTACTAGCTATGACAGTCTACAGTAAGTAACTTATGTTTTCTGAACCTCAGTTTCTTCATCCAGAAAGTACTGACACTGGTTAATATAGCTTCTAACTCAAGGGATTGTTATGAGGGTCAAATATGGCAGTATGTTTAAAAAAAAAGTGATATAGAAATCCCTATTCCCTTGCTGTACTTGACTAGAGATCCAAAGGAAAAGGTGAAGAACCCAACTCCTCATAGGACAGCTTTTGTACTTAGGTGACCAGAAAACTATAGCATTGGTTTCAGCCTTTGTGTCTTGGGTGAATTATTTCTTGAGGAAAGCTTGGATACTTTCTAAAGAAAAATTAGCTGAGACTGCATGAATTAATTGTTGCTATTATAACAATACAGTGTCAGGGTATCTCCCAGGGTAGGGCAGCTAGGTGGTTCAGTAGATAAACTACCAGCTCTGGAGTCAAGAGGACCTGAGCTCAAATCCAGCCTCAGACACTTATTAGCTGTGTGACTCTGGGCAAATCATTTATTCCTATCTGCCTTAACTCCTCATCTGTAAAACGAGCTAGAGAAGGAAATGGCAGACTACTCCAGTATCTTTGCCAGGAAAATCCCAAATGACGAGTTAGATAAGACTGAAACAATTCAACCACCAACAACCTTCCAGAGTGTAACATATAGAGCACTATTTTAGGCAGTGGAGAGATCCAAAGTTTATCTAATGTATGGTCCCTGCCCTCTAACTGCTCACAGTATATTAGATGGATTAAACACCAACACATATCAGAAGTATATACAATATTATGTGTTTTAGAGAGTTAAGAAATGTGCTGTTAGATATGAAGGTGAAGTTTCAATGGGGCAAGAAGGAAATCAGAGAAGACTTCAAGAAATAGATGGCATTTGATTAATCACTCAATTAGCCTTTATTTGACAGCTACCAAATACTATGAATTAAAAGACAAAAATTAAATAGAACCTCCTTTACAGAACCTACATTCTATTAAGGGTAATAGCATGTGCACATATGTATGATTCACAGTTCAAGGGGGTTATCTCCCACAAAGGGAAAAAAAACTCACATAACCTCTGGACTTTAGACTCCTTTATGCCTCAGTTTTCTCATCTGTAAAATGTGGATAACAATAATACCTACACTCAGGATTGTTGTGAGGATAAAATGAGTTAATATTTCTAAGTGCTTCACAAACCTTAAAGCACCATAAAAATGCTAGCTATTATCGTTCTTAGCTCAGTGGTGCAAGAGATAGACAGCTGGACTTGGAACCAGGAAGATGTGAGTTAAAATCCAGATTCAGGCATTAAGTAACTGTATGATGCTGGGCAAATCACTTAATCATTGTTTGCCTCAGTTTCCTCATCAGTAAAATGGAGATAGTAATAGCACCTAATTCCTTAGGGTTGCTGTGAGGATAAAATGAGATGATATTCATAAAGAGCTTTGCAAACTGCACCATATAAATGCTAGTGGTAATAGTAAACATAATAATTTTCAATTTAATAATAACTGATTAAATTAATTGTGGTGGGCAAGCCACTTGTCTTCATTGTTGATCTATGACCAAAGTTTGAGCTGGTTTTGTTTGTTTTTAACTAGGGTTTAAATATGTTCCTTTGTCCATAGGTCCTTTCCATAGATCTTTTCTCTTTTCTATGCATCTTTTGCTCTAACTTAGGATCATTATTACTTGGGCAGAATGATCTGATGGTTCTATCCATGATGTTCTTCTTGAAGTGCAAGCCTTAGCTTAGGAGCACTCTATTATGTGGGGGAAATTTGTCTATAATTGGAAACACAAAATTCTGTATAAATTTATGTAAACTCCAGCAATTAGACAGTCAACTCAGCTCACCTCAGTGGATAGTATGTTATATTTGGCATATAAAATATGTGATTTTTGAATCTTCTCTTATAAACTTAGATCTGTATGGCCCAGAACAAGTGATTTAATCTCTCCCCATCTGTTTCCTTATGTATAAAATAATGACAATAATAGCATCCAACTCATGAGGTTGTTGTGAGAATCAAATGAGATGATGCATATAAAGCACCATGAAAACCATAAAGTGCTATGTAGATATAAATTTTATTAACCCCCCCACACACATACACTTCACTTCCTCCCCTTCCATGCCCAATTCCCCACCCCATATATAAACACCTTACTGCTACACAAAATATATCATCCATACACAGACCAAAAAGGGACTGACTCATCTCTCCAGTGCCCAACATTGTTACTTTCCTTCAATCCATCTCTTTGCTATTTACAATGATCTCTACTAAGTTACACATCAATTATAAACCCTTCTGCTTTACTTTCAGTATCCATCATAATCACTTCACTGGTTTCTCATTTCTCACTGCTTCACTTGAAATAATAATAATAGATGTTTCAAAATGTTTTACATAAGATTTCTCCTTTTAACCTCACAAAACTCTAAGAGATGTGTCCTTTTATTATTTCTAGTTAACACATATATATAAAAATAATAATAATTTAGAATTTATATACACCCAAAGTTTGTAAAAGGCTTTACATATTAGCTAATCTGATCCTTCAATCAAGCTTCTAAGAAAAATACTATTTCACCCCTGATCTTATTGGAAATGCTTCTAGCTTGTCCTCATTACATATTATGCTTGCTGAAGGTTTTAGGTAGATGCTATTTATTGTTTTAATGAAGACTCCATATATTCCTATGTCCTCTAGTGTTTTTAATACGAATGGGGGTTGTATTTTGTCAAAAGTTTTTCTGCATCTATTGAGATTGTGTGGTTTTTGTTAGTTTTGGTGTTGATATGATCAATTATGCTGATAGTTTTCCTAATATTGAACCAGACCTGCATTCCTGGTATAAATCCTACCTGGTCATAGTGTATTATTCTTGTGATAAATTGCTATAATCCATTTGCTAATATTTTATTTTAAAATTTTTGCATCTATATTCATTAGAGAAATTGGTCTATAATTTTCTTTCTGTTTTGACTCTTCCTGGTTTAGGTATCAGCACCATAGTTGTATCATAAAAAGAACTTGGTAAGACTCCTTCTTTACCTATTTTCCCAAATAGTCCATATAGTTGTTGGAATTAATAGTTGTTTAAATGCTTGTTAGGATTCGCTTGTAAATCCATCTGGTCCTGGAGATCTTTTCCTAGGGAGTTCATCAATGACTTGTTCAATTTCTTTTTCTGATGTGGGGTTATTTAAGTATTTTACTTCCTCTTCTGGTAATCTGGGCAATTTATATTTTTGTGAATATATATCCATTTCACTGATTGTCAAATTTATTGGCATACAGTTGGGCAAAATAGTTCTTAATTATTATTTTAATTTCTCTTCCTTGGTGGTGGATTCACCCTTTTCATTCTTGATTTTAGTAATTTGGTTTTCTTTTTTCTTTCTTTTTTAATTAAATTAACCAAAAGTTTATCTATTTTAATGTTTTTTTCATAAAATCAGCTCTTAGTTTTATATATTAGTTCAATAGTTCTCTTAATTTCAATTTTATTAATTTTTCCTTTGGTTTTCAATATTTCTAATTTGGTGTTTGAGGATTTTTGATTTGTTCTTTTTTTAGTTTTTTTTTTTTTAGTTGTATGCCTACTTCATTGATCTCCTCTTTCTCTATTTTATTCATGTAAGCATTTACAGATATAAAACTTCCCCTAAGAACTGCTTTTGCTGCATCCCATAAGTTTTGGTATGTTGTCTCATTATTTTCATTCTCTTGAATGAAGTTATTGATTGTTTCTATGATTTGTTGTTTGACCCAATCATTTTTTAGGCTTAGATTATTTAGTTTCCAACAATTTTTAGTCTATCTTTCCATGGCCATTTATTACATATGATTTTTATTGCATCATGATCTGAAAAGGATGCTTTTAATCTTTCTGCCTTTCTGCATTGGATTGTGAGGTTTTTATTCCCTAGGACATGGTCAATTTGTGTATGTGTGTCATGTACTACCGAGAAAAAAGTATGTGCTTTTCTATCCCCATTCGATTTTCTCCAGAGGTCTATCATAACTAACTTTTCTAATGTTCTATTCACCTCCTTAACTTTTTTCTTGTTTATTTTGTTGTTAGATTTATCTAGTTCAGAGAGGGAGAGGTTGAGGTCCCCCACTAGTATAGTTTTGTTGTCTATTTCTTCCTGTAACTGCCTGAACTTCTCCTGTGAGAATTTGGATGCTATCCCATTTGGTGCATATATGTTTAGTAATGATATTACTTCATTGTCTATGGTGCCTTTTATCAGGATGTAGTTTCCTTCCTTATCTCTTTTCATAAGATCTATTTTTGTTTTTCTTTTATCTGAGATCAGGATTGCTTCCCCTGCTTGTTTCCTTCAGCTGAATCATAATATATTCTGCTCCAGTCTTTTACCTTTACCTATGTGTGTCACCCTTTTTCAAATGTGTTTCCTGTAAACAACATATTGTAAGATTATGGTTTTTAATCCATTCTGCTATCCCCTTCCATTTTCTGGGAGAGTTCATACCATTCACATTCATGGTTATGATTACTATCTTTGTCTTACTCTCCATCTTTCCCCTGCCCCCTGTTTATGCTTTTCTTTCTCCTTTCTCCTTTTCCCTCCTCACTAGTGTTTTGCTTTTGACGCCCATCTCCCTCAGTCTCTCCTCCCTTCTATTAGCCCCCTCCTTTTTCTTCCCCTTTACCCTTATTGCTTCTTCCATCCCTTTCATCCTCCCTAGCTTTTCTTTCCCCTTTTCCCTCTTACTGCCTATAGGGCAAATTAGATTTCTATACCTAACTGATTATGTTATTCCCTTCTAATATAATCAAATCTAATGAGACTAAGGTTCAAGCAATGCTCATCTCCCTTCTTTCTTTCCCTCTGCTGTAATAGGTTTTTGTGTCTTTTCCTGTAATGTAATTTACCCTTGTCTGCTTCCTCCTTTCTCAGTACATTTTCTTAGATCAGATTAATCCACTTACTTGGATCCATTTGACCCACTTGATTAATTTTTTTTTCTCATTACCTCAAAGTCAACTTATATCCACCCTTTTTTGTATACTCCTTTAACATGGTGTAACAACAATACAGTTCTCAAGAATTACAAATGTCATCTTCCCTTGTAGGTATGTAAACAGTTCGCCCTTATTAACAACATATTGTATCTTTCTGTCCCATTTACCTTTGTATGTCTCTCTTGAGTCTTGTATTTGAAGATCAAACTTTCTGTCCAACTCTGGTCTTTTTTCAGGAAGGTTTGGATTTTCCCTATTTCATCAAATATTCATCTCCTCCCCTGAAAGATCATGCTCATTTTGGCTGGGTAATTGATCCTTGGTTGTAATCCAAGTTCCTTTGCCTTACAGAATATCATGTTCCAAGCCCTACGGTCTTTTAATGTAGAAGCTGCAAGGTACTGTGCAATCCTGACTGTGGTTCCATGATATTTAAATTATTTCTTTCTGGCAGCTTGCAGTATTTTCTCTTTGACCTGGTAATTTTGTAATTTGACTACTATATTCCTTGGCATTTTCAATTTGGGATCTCTTTCAGGAGGTGATCTGTGGATTCTTTCTATGCCTATTTTACCCTCTGGTTCTAGCACCTCAGGGCAGTTTTCCTTTATGATTTCCTAAAAGATATTATCCAGGCTCTTTTTTTCATCATGATTTTCAGGTAGATGAATAATTTTTAAATTGTCTTTCCTGGATCGATTTTCCAGGTCAGTCGTTTTGCCAACTTTTATTCTGTACCCAGACCCTCTAGATTCCAAGCATTTGCCCCAACCACTAGGAACCTCAGAAATACATAATTCTGTCCAACTTCTGTCAGTGTGTGTAATATCTCTGTTTGTATGTATTGATATGTTGTGTGAGTGGTTGGTAGTTATTTTATTTGAGCTAAATTCTCCATGTAAAAAAAATATTTCATAGAATATTATGGTTTATTTTATTTTTTAAATAATCAATTTATATTTTTATGTTCTGTGTTTGAAAAAAAATATATGCACTCCATTCCAAAGAGGTAAAAAAAACAAACTTTTTTTATGTTACTGTGTACTTTGTTAGGTGCCCAAGGTATAGTGCAAAATCTTCCTGACTCTTCAAAGCTCACAAAGTTGTCTGGCCAAAAGCAGAAATGGGAAGAGGGTGGAAATCTAGACTTCACCTCCAGATCAAATAATTACTTCTCAGGAATTTGGCTGAAAGGCATCCAAAACCTTCTAGATATTCAAATCCCTTGCTTCTAAAAGGACTTTTATTTTATACAAAACTCAAAGGTTGTGACCATTCTCATCATTCTGAACCAGTCTTTGCAGCATCATTTTTTTTATCCAATGATTTTCAGAGACATCTATATTCATCAAGAACTTTTCATATTTAATTTAAAGCCTATGATTGACAACTGATTCCACTGATACAGTTAGCCATTGTTCACATTGTTTCTACTAGTACTAAATCAGGTTTCTGGTTCTATGGACATGTTATGATCTGATAAAGTTATCAGGGCTAATTGAGAATTCTCTTGGTCCTCAGTCTTAAACTCTTCACAATCATTTATCCAGTGAAGGTAGGTGAGTTTTATGGTAGAAAACTAGAGTGATCTTATTAATAACTTGAACTTAATTCCTTTTACTGACTACACCTTCTATACCTTTCAAAATTTTCGTTTCTAATACCTGATGACCAGGTTCTCCACTCTTCCTTATGATTTCTAGTTTGTCTGTTTTTCTCAACTCTTTCTTTCTGTCAGTTGCCTTTTGACTTCACTTTTCTCTCTATTCAACCATTTTTAACAATTTCTTCTCTATGACTGTAAATCTTCTCTCTCTTAATCTTTCACTATGCCAGCCATGTCAATCATCAGCTGAATCACCTTCACTATTCTCTTTTCTACTCTCATTCCAGAATTGGTTAGCACTTTTGGAGAAAGTCATCAAATATCCTGGTTGCAATTTCTGCTATCTGATTTCATTTAGGGATCCTTGGTTATGTAGAAATTCTATCTCCAACTTCATATCATCATGAGATTAAACATTTAGATGTGAAAGGGATACTAGAGTTGACCTAATCCAGTGTATTTAAAAATGAGGATATGAGTCTTATAGAGTTTAATTTACTTGCCCAATATTATATGGGTGGTAAATGACAGAGCTAGGATTTGAACTTTCTTCTGATTTCAAATATAGTGGTCTTTTCAATGTGGTACGATACATTTTTAATTCAGTTAAATTCAATGAAAATTTGTTAAATGCCTACTACATGCCAGGCACTGTGCTAAACATTAAGGATACAAATAAGACTAAGAAACAATGTCTGCCCCCAAAGACACAATATGTAAACAAATTGTATAAACAAGATATATAGAGAATAAAGAGTAAATAATTAACAGAAGGAAGGCACTAGAATTAGAAGGGATTGGGAAGGCTTCCTATAAATGATGGTATTTTATTTGGAACATAAAGGAAGTCAGGGAAGTCAGTAGGTAGATTTGAGGAGGGAGAACATTACAGAACATGACAGGTAGCTAGAGAAAATGCCTGGAGCCAAGAAATGGTACATTTTGTTCATGAAGTAGTCAAGAAGCTAGAGTCATTGATTTGAAGAGTATATGAAGGGGAGTAAGGTGTAGGAAGACTGTAAAAATCAGAGGGGCCTAATTTATGAAGGACTTTGAATACCAAACAGAGATTTTAGTAGTTTAATATTTGATCCTGCAGGCAATATAGAGCCATTGGAATTTATTGAGTAGGAGAATAACATGGCTGATACTTTGTAAAAAATTTTGGCAGCAGAATGGAGAATGGCAGGCAAACACCAGCAGTCTATTACAATAGTCCAAGTAAATGATGATGAAGGCCTGCACCAGAGTGGTGACATTGTGAGAGAAAAGAGTATATACAAGAAATGTCTCAAAGGATAAATTGATAGGTGTTGGCAACAGTTTGTTATGAGGCATGAGAAATTCTGAGGAATTTAGGATAATTCCTAGATTAGTAGCTGAGGGACTGGAAGGATAGTGTTGTCCCCTACAGTAATAATAATAATGATGATGATGACAATGATGATGATGATAATCCCTCTACCTTCTCCTTAGTCTGGGGCCCTAAAAAAATAAAAAAAATTGAGACCATTGTAACAAAATCTGATTATTCTGTCTCATAAGTTTCTCTACCCTCCAATCTAGCCCTTATAAAGGTATGAGATAAATCTTTCTTTAAAAAGTAATTGTTCTCCCCATCATAAACTTTTAATGGCTCCCAAATCATCACATGATAAATGCCAAGCTCCTTACCTTTGAATCTGGGTCACTCTATGGTCTTAAACTTATTTTTTCTAGTCCTATACCATCACCACCTCTTCTTAAGTCCAGCCAAACTAGTCTACTTTTTATTACCTGAAAACATATATGTTACCATTTTGCCTCTCTTCTTTTAAGTGCCATCCTTTCTTCACAGCCTAGCTTTAATCCTACCTCCACCCAAAGCTACATGAACCCTCAGTACCCTAGCCTTCATTCCTTCCTCAAGAATGTAGCAGTTATTATCTAACTCATTTGTCTTATGTTAGCTTACATAGACATATGTATGTATATATACACACATGTACATACACATGTATATATATCTACATATACGTATATATGTATATATATTTGTTTCTCCCATATCTCCCATACAATCCTATGAGCCATAGGAGCTCAGCAGATATTGGTTGTTTATGGTGGTTATCATTACCATCATCAACAACATCATTATCATTTTTAGCCACAACAAACTTAAACATTTTGCTTTTCATCTCTTGATTATTTTTCAGTCCATCTGGATCATTTCAGAGCACAAAACCTCTCTCCTTTTTGTTGCTACATTAACTCTCCATCTCACTTGGTATAGATACCTTAAGAAACTATTTTCTGAGGTATTTCCATTGTACTTTGGCAATCATAGGATTTGTAATTGGATCGTAAAATGTGATTGTAAAATAATAGATTTTATTTTCTTTAAAGCTAAGTTCTAAGGCCCAGAATCAATAATTCAACTACTATCCATTAAATTAAGATTGGGTTTCCTTTCTTGGATTTTTTGTCAGCATTTCCAAGAATGTTATTACCAAAGCCTTTTCTCACAGCACTGGGTAATTGACTGTCCAAACTGCCATATTTAGGAAAGTTTTTCACATCTGGCACCAGGGGACCTCAAGTTTCAAGCTCAGGTCATTTGTAACTTTTGAAAGCTTTCATTCAAGTCATGTACCTTCAAGGAATTGCAGAGATGCCGCTTAAAGATTGGGGGAAGGAGTGAAAAAGGAGAGAAAGGAGAAAGAGAGAGGGCAGAGAGAGAGAGAGAGGGAGAGAGAAAGAGAGAGAGAGAGAGAATTAGAAGGGATGCTGGCAGCAGAAAAACAGCATAAGCTTCAAAACAAAATATGTGGAATCTTGTGATCCACATAGATATCAAAAAGGAAAACAAAAGGTAACATTTTGTCATTCTCCTAACTTTCAAAAGAAAGTCTCTAGGGCCCATGAGGGGAAAAATACCTCACACAATAGTTATCTCTGAGGTTGAACTTGTTTGAAAAATGTAGATTCAGATGAATAACAATATTCCTTCTGTTCTGTATGTGCGTACATTTGTTGATGAATCTCCATGCTTTCCAGATGCATCTCCTGAAAAATGTGGATTTACAGAATAGATCAACTGAATAAGTACAAAAGTATTCAGTACAAAAATCTTTCGTCTAAAATTCTTTTAGTCCATTAAAAACATCCAATTTGTAAAAAAAAAATTCCTGTAATTTAGAAGAACTCTGCTTATTACATTTGAAAAGATAACCCTCTTGGGTCAGTTATAACAATTATTATTCTTTCTTGCTACTGGTCTAGACTCTTTTATCTTTATTTTAAGACCTCAAAAATTCCCCAAAATCACATTCTTTATTTTCATTGTTCTTTGGAACATGAATTTTATATATAGAATCCTTCTTATAAGAATCATGTGTAAACATATTTGAAACCTTGTGAGAAATTAAATTTCCTATAGTCATTTTCTTACAGTGTGATCTACCTCAGTGTTTAAGAGAACAATTATTTAAAAAATCAGATGATGTAACAATAAATTTTTAAGAAGACATCTGAATTTTTTTTGCCTACTATTCTTCTTTATTCACCACATATCACTTTTGCTCCAATTCAACAAACAAGCTTCATTTCAGTCCTAAGTCCCCAGTCTTTTCAAACACAACCTCAACAATTTCTGTGCTCTGACATAGAAACCAAAATGCTCAAGGGAGTGGGATAGGGGGAGAAATTGATGATTTTTTAAAAATTACATACACACATACACACATGCATATGTAGATGTATACATATATAAATATTTTAAATCTTTGTTAAATATTTGAGTCTCATATTATATTTATATATTTATTCAACTATGTATGTATATAAAAGATAATCCAGAAGTCAGTGAAGTTTTAAATTTCAATAACTTTAGAACTATAAACTATGAACTACTAAGGAAATCACATGCTATGAACTTACTGGAAAAAAAATTCTAACATTTGAGAAGTTAATTTTTTTAAACATTTAAAAATATTGATATTGCTATTAAGTTTCAATGTAGCCAGCATCTTGTATTATGCATCACTCTAGTCAATTTTCAGGCTTTGTGAAAGGTTTTCATGAACTGCTGTTGCTCAGTGACAGAAAGGATTGCATTTGTAATCCTAGGCTTAAGATCTTCCAGAGAACAAGATACATACTCAATAGTTTTGATGTGACTCCAAAGAGAAATTATAATGAAACTGAGTCAGTTAACTAAGGTCACCAAGCAAGTGGACCTTCTCTACCAATCTACCAGATAAAGTGGCATCCAAAAACTTTACATATGCAATACATAAAGAAAATTGCCCTATTTTATTAAAAATATTTTTTCTCCAAAATTTACAAAACCAAGTAAACATAGTAAGAATTTCAATAATTAAAATTCCAAATTATGTTTTGGTATGTTTGTAGCATATTTCTAAAGTTATTTTAGTATAAAGCTACACTAAGACCTTTGGGACACTCTGCATATTTTTATTAAACTTTAATATTTGAATTATTTTAACAATTACCAGTATAACATCAGTACTATTTTCCATTATGCCTTCTATGAACTACTTTTGCAATAGAGATGTTATTTATATCTTGTTTTTTTATAGGAAACATTTAAAGTTATGAGTTTTAAATACTTTGAACTTTTAGAATATAACCCACTGAAAAGGTTTTTAGCTAGCTGCATACTTGTAAATCGAATGGTCACTTCAACAATAGTAACTTGCATTTACATAGTGACTGACTTTTAAAAGGGTTTTACATCTGCTATTTTATTACATCTACTTGGTAAAAAAAAAATCTTATGTAGGAAGATGAAAATTACATGTTTGGCAAATGTTACCCTTAGTTATATTTTAAATGCTTTCATATCAACCCTTTCCTTTTTGAATCTGGCAATAGGAAGCTTACTAAAAAGGAAACATGTTTAGATATTCTAACTTTCTTAGAATGTCACATAGACTTATTCCCTTAAGACTTTTATGAAAACTTATGGAAAGGAATTCTAGTTTCAATCTACCTTCCCAGGCTCATGTTACACTACACCTCTTGATCTAATCTTTGTCTTAGCTAAATAAGATTACTTGTTATGATCTGAATATATCCCATGATTTCCAGTCCCATGTCCTAGGCTTCCATATTATATCACGTATTATGAATGCCTATCTTTTAACCCCACCTGCTGAAATCCTTTGCCTACTTCAGGAAATGTCTCTTTTTCCATTAAACTTTCCAGTAGTAAGTTCTTCTTCATGTATTAACATAAATCACATATTATAATCCCGAATAAAAATAATATTCTAATTTGTATTATAGTTATATTTGTGTTTTGTCCTTATTCTTTCATAAACAACTTGAGAAAATGGACCATATCTTATTTGTCTATTACCTCTGGTATCTATCATGATAATAAATACTTATTTTGATTCATTGGTAGATACTCCACTCCCCTCCCTTCATTCCTTTTATAATTATTAACCATCCTCAAATGGGTGCCATTTCTATGCAGCACTTTTCCACTTCCTCTATCACAGGGAATACATCCAACATGTTGACTTTCCTGGATAGAAAGGCAACATGTTTTATAAGAAAGAGTATTTATTGTCTTCATAATCAGAGAAACTGGATTCAAATACTCTCCTTGTTAATACTTGTGGACTTTAGGTAATTCACCTAATCTATCTGGGTCACAGTGTTTTTTTTTAAATTTATAAATTGAGTGTGTTGTATTAGATGGTCCTAAGATTGCTGCTATTTTTAGATCTATTGTCTTAACTGGTATTTTCTTTAACTGTGCAAGAGCCTTTAGGGAAACATATTGCTTCATCAAGTAAAAAACTTTCTCCTAATCAACTAACAAGAAGCATAGTGAGAATTTATTTTATCTCAGCATTTTTTGAAATACAACTAGCTTCTAATTTGTACCTTCAACAAAGTTATCTTTGATCTGTGTACAGGTGACTTTCATAAATATTTTATATATATGGAGAAATGGGCATATAGGTGGGTAATGATGTATTGTTGAAATTTTCTTAATAACCTTTTTGATTCTTATAGATATCTTTCCATTAAAGACCCATAGAGTATTCTCCCAAAGAATGAGAGGACATGCTTTGCTTCTACAAGTATTTTGAGGGTACCAATATAATAGTCAACCTGTCCATTGTTTCTCATTCATATTATGTAACTGGTCTACCTGCTTGCCAATTAAATATCTTTGATGTCTTTTATGCTACTTTTTATGTGGAAGCCATTGTTAAAAATATGCTAGAATCGGCTTCCATCCATTCTTTCCATTTCTCTTTAACTCACACACCATTATGTTTCTTCCAAGATGATGATATTCTAAGGTTTGAAGATGTACGCTATATAGAAATATTATTATAAAAAGAATATTGATGTGAAAGAGAAAGATTTTTGTAGTAGTGAGCAGTTTGGGATAATTGAGATGGCTTTCCAATTTCCCAAATTAATCAAATCTTATTTTCTGTTCTTCCTCAACTTCTAGACTAACTAATTGTTCATAATGTTTGCCTTTCCATTGTACATATATTGATAGACCAATCCATGGATTATCTATCCATCTATATGTTATAATACAAGCAATATCTGCTTTTCTTTCTCCACTGTGGATGCTTAAACTGGCTTTTAAAATAATTATCAGTTTCAGTGAAGAAAATGTAAAGTCTTTTGAGGCTTGATTCAATCAATGCCATACCATCTCTGAAAAAAAAATATGTAGAATTCTGTGATTGTACTTCACATAGTACTACCCCCATGATACAGATAAATGTTTTATGTAAACTCTCTATTTTATTCATTACTTGAAATGTTATATCTGTAATTATATTTGTCATAAAGCATATTATTTTAATTTTTTTATGAAAATACCTTTTTTGAGGAGAGCTTTCATAGCTAAATTTTATTCTGTAAAATCAAATGTTTGACATTTGTTTGAATAACAATTAACAATAGCAATTAACACATTTTCTCTAAAATTCTCTCAGGTATTTAACAATAATGAGGTGATTTGCTATATAAAACAGCCTGTGAGGAATTTCTTCCTCTCATGTTTTCATAAAACACAATCTTAATGCATTATATAGGCATTTCTCATAGATCCTTTTTTAAGAGATGAAGAAATAAGCAGATGAGTGTGTATCTGGTAGTTTCTTCTCAACTACTTTTTAGGGTACCATCCATGATTTTTTTTCCACTTGTAGAATTTTCCTAAAAGTTTACAAACTGCTGAGAAAGCATTTTGGGGCTTCTATATTCTAGTCCTCATCTTATTTCATATACTCTATATTTTAAACATATGGGACTGACATCTATTCCTTAAACTTAACATACTATTTTTGTCCTATTTACCTTTTCACAGGTTATACCACAAATCTGCAATGTACTGCCACTTCATCTCTTCCTCTTAGAATCTGAAGCTTCCTTTATCTGAACTCATCTCAAATGACAATTCCTACATCAAACTTTTCTTATCCTTTCCAATGTCAGTGTTTTCTTCCTCCTGGAATTATTTTGTATTTATTTATGTTTGGATGTGTGTGTGTGTGTGTGTGTGTGTGTGTGTGTGTGTGTGTGTGTGTGTGTGTGTGTGTGTGTGTGAGAGAGAGAGAGAGAGAGAGAGAGAGAGAGAGAATGTATGCAATTATTCTGCATCCTTTTCTTTGTCTATAATATGAGGAAGATCATAATAGCACCTGCCTCTGAGATATTATGAGGAGAAAATGTGCTAACAAATATAAAGAACATTGGGAGTCTTAAAGAAGCACTATATAAATTCCAGCTATTATTGTTCTTGTTAATGTTGTCTTTTTCTCTTTTCTTTTCTTCTTTTTAGGCAATTGGGGTTAAGTGACTTGCCCAGGGTCACATAGCTAATAAGTGTCAAGTGTTTAGTCTGAGGCCAGATTTGAACTCAGGTCCTCCTGACTTCAGGGCTGATGTTCTATCCACTGCACCACTTAGCTGCCCCTAATGTTGTTGTTAGTATCCCTTGAAGGCAAGGACTGTTTTGTTTTGTCTTTCTTTCCTTAGAACCAAGCACAGTACATTTAATATAGTCCTCTCCTTGAGATATTTTCAAAATCAAAATCTAGGTGCTTTATTTTGTTTTAATTCCTGCTTAGACTTTTTCAATAAAAAGTTGGTCATGTTAAGTTGATTTTCCCAACTTAATTTTTTACATGCCAGTAATACTCATTTGTACAATAAATTTTACATTGAGTATTTAGTTTCTAGAAGAGATAGTTCAATTGTGTGGTTTATGTAGCACTTGCTCTTGACTCATTCTTTCAACCCCTCCTTGCACTGGCAGTCCAGGTACTCTGACATCTGCTACTGCATGTATTCAGTATTCTAGGGTTAACCCTGAGAGTGGGGAAGGAATCTCTATACTAGTTGTGTAGTTTCTGATCATCCTGTCATTGTGCTTACCCCCACCATGATTATAGATTGATATCAATTAGTCTGACTTAATTAGCTTTTAGTAAGGGATATTTACAAAGGCAGTATAATAAGAACAGTAGATACAAATCACCCCTCCAAAAAAAAAGTAAGTTATACAGAGTGTCATAATTACATAGAGAATCCAGTGGAATTTGGTCTCAGGTTTAGAGCACATACAGCAAAACAGATAAACCAAATACCCAAAGATCCAAGCTTTTGGAACAAAAACTAGTTATTTGACAAAAACTGCTGGGAAAACTAGAAAACAGTATAACAGAAATCAGGTATAGGCCAATATCTCACACCATATACCCAGATAAGATCAAATGGGTACATGATTTACATTTAAAGGTTGATGCCATAAGCAAATCAGGAAAGCATGAAATAGTTTATTTGTCAGATCTATGGATAAGAAAAAGAATTTAGGACCAAAGAAAATATAGAGAACATTACAAAATGTAAAATAGACAATTTTGATTTTGTAAAATTGAAAAGATTTTGTACAAACAAAACCAATGCAATCAAACTTAAAAGGAAAATAGATAACTGGAAAAATTACAACAGTAATCTCTGATAAAGACTGCATTTCTCACAGAATTGAATCAAATTTATAAAAAAAAGTCACTCACAAATTGATAAATGGCCAAAGGATATGAATAGGCAGTTTTCAGACCAAGAAATCAAAGCTGTCTATAGCCATATCACTGTTGATTAGAGAACACAAATTAAAACCATTCTGAGGTACCACTGTACACATATCAGATTGATTAATGTGACTAAAATTATTAATGTTGGAGGGGATGTGGGAAAACTGTGACATTAATGCACTGTTGGTGGAGTTGTGAACTGATCCACCCATTCTGGAGAACAATTAGGAACTATGCCCAAAGGGCTATAAAACTCTGCATACTTTTTGATCCAGCAATACCAGTGCTGGGTTTATAAGCCAAAGACATAAGAAAGAGGGCAAAAAGCTATTTGAACAAAAATAGTTACAGCAGCTCTTTCTGTGGTAGCTAAGAATTGGAAATTGAAGGGATGCCCATCAATTAGGAAGAGCTAAACAAGTTGTAGTATATGAACATAATGGAATACTATTGTGCTATAAGAAATGACAAACAGGATGATTTTAGAAAAACCTGGAAAGACTTACATGAACTGATACAAAGTTAATGGAGCAGAACCAGAAGAACATTGTGCACAGTAACAGCAACATTGCATGATGAAGAATTATGAATGATTTAGCTATTCTCAGCAATACAATGATTCAAGACAATCTCAAAGGAATAATTAACAGAATACTATCTACCTCCAGAGAAAGAACTGATATTGTCTGAGTAGAGACTGAAACATGCTATTCTTCACTTTGTTTCTTTCATTCTTTTTTTTATTTGAATTTTCTTGAACAAAATGACCAATTTGGAAATGTTTTACATGATTGTACATGTACAACATATGCCTGATTGCTTACTGTCTTGGGGAAATGGGAGGAGAAGGAGGGAAGGAAAGATAGAATTTGGCACTCAAAACATTTTTTAAAATGGTTTAAAATTGTCTTAACATGTAACTGGGGAAAAGATAAATATTATATATTCAAAAACTTTTAAAAAATGTAAGACCTTTTGCTTGAGCCTTATTTTATCCTCCAGTATATATAGCTTTGTTACTCAGCTCCCTATAGAGCAGGGATTCTTAATCTGGTACCTGCAAAACCCTTGTCCCAAGGGATCATTGGACAGATTTCAGTTATTCCGTGAACTTTGATCAGAAAAAAATAATAGTAAATCTTATTTTCACTAGTCTCTAATTGAAATTTGGCATTTGCTTCCATTATAATAAAAACAAACAACAAAATCAGAACAAAGATCCATAGATATTAGTGGAAAACAAAATAAGCCCATGATACAAAATTATTGAGAAACCCAGTTGTTGATTCTTGAGTCTATGTTGCAGTCATCACATTCCTCCCAAAAATATTTGCTTTCTTGGAGAAACCACTAGGATTTTAAAGGAAATCCTAAATCTTTCAGATCTTTTGAAATTTATAAATTTGTCCTCTAAATACAAGGGAGTCAGAAAAGAGACTGAAGCTGATGTACCTTTTTCCCAAAGTAATTTCTTCTTAAGTCTTTTGAAGCCTTTTATCACTGAACTGCTAGATGTTTCAATCCCCAAGTTTAAACTAGGTCTCTTTATTTTATACAAGCCCCATGAGGCATAACAAAGTCCCTCAGCCAATCACAGTATATACTTGCTGTCCTGTTCTGAAATATATTTGTGAAATGAAGATGTCCAGACCTTCTTTTATACCAAATGTACACTTCTAGTTGATTGTTTCAATTGAGATTACACCTGTTAAAGTTATTGGGCATAAGTCTTGTCACTTTTAATATTTGAAGAAGTTAAATGACATGATCACATAGCTAATAAATATCAGAAGCAGGATTTGAACTCCAGTTATCCTGACTTCAAGTGAAATTCTTCTATCTTACTGCAAACCACCTCTCATTTATGAGGAATCTGTAGTTTATACACATTGTACTTCTTATACTTGTAGGTTCAAAACAATTTGTTTCCCAAATTTTCAGCATCCTCCCAAATGAACACCATAACATAGATGTAGCCACATGTAAAAAAAAAAAAAACATGTTTTAGACTCAGCTTTAAAGCCAACATCCTCTTAGTTCAGATTTAATGTTCACTTGAAGCACTTATGACACATTGAACAAAGGAGATTTAGTGTGTTCAAATACAGCTAGAATATATAGTAAGGATACTTTGGCACTTAACTTCTCTATATTCGATCCTTCTCATCTCCAACTAGAAACTCGTCTGATCTGCATATGGTGACTCATGGCCTTAAGTAACCACTAACTCTGGGAAGCTTCTACCAAACACAAAACTCAAAACTTTTCTGCCCCCTAGACTAGAAAATTGAGTAAGGAAAGCTGAGGCCAATCAGGTTGTATGGGAGGATAAAGTCAAGGAAGTCAGGGAACTCAGGATTGCTGAGTCAAGAAAATGCTGGTTGTATAAAAGCATATTTTTATATCACTTATAATTTAGGCATTGTTAACCTGTAATCTAAGATCTTAGTTTTAAAAATAATTTTATAATTTCATTTAAATACACTTGGTTTCTTTATAATCATACATATTTTGTTTTATGCATTTTAAAAGATTGTTCTGACAAGAGATCCATAGCCTTCATCAGACTGACACAGGAGACCATGACACAAAAATTGATATGTTTAGAGGCTCTTATTAAAAAAAAAAGAGAATTTTCAAATTCTTTCCTTTTTGCAAAGAATATTGGTTTGTGAACTATAATGATCTTCATAGTGTTTTTTTTATTTATCCTTACTGAAAGCACTTCAATACAAGATGATCAAGTGCCCCAAAAAAGCAATGAAAGTTTTTTATTTGTATGTTTTTGGTTTTAATTTTGTTTTAGGGCAGTTTCTTTTTGCCTTTGGGCATATAATGATATAAATCCCATCTGACTCTTTGAAGAATTTAGCTGCAGATTATTATTTTCCTATGTCTTTATTATTTAGGATGTTAATATAGATATAGTTCAGTTTCTCTCCTGGTGTGTTGATTTATTATTAATTGAACAACCATTCATTAGAAATACTTGTGTAACTTGTAATATCCTTTGACCCCACTTTTTCTAATCTTTATCCATCACTATTGAAATTGTGTAGAATTGTGGGCAATTTTACATGTTGCCTATTTTTTTTGTGGCCAAAATCATATAGTGGCCAGCCTTTAATGTGACACATTTCGCTGGACTAAAGGTTATTTGTGGTACCACTGTTTGGTATAGGTCCCAATACTTGGTACCTTTACAATTTGGCAGAAGCTCTTAGAACTCTGTTTCTGAAAGCATAGTCTTTGAGATCCCACAGGCATTTCCAAACACTGATCAGGCATGAAATAGTGACTATTGTGGAGCCACTGCATGTAATAGGCATTTAATAAATGTTTGTTGAATAAGTGGATGAATAAATGGAGTAAGTACTCTGAAGGAAGATATTTCCCTATGTCTATTTTTTTCTCTTTGCTATTACTCACACCAATAAATTACTTTTCCAAAAGAAAGAACCCTTAAAAACTGAAATGCATTTACCAAGCACTTTCAAGCTTGTTTTTAGATCTTAAAATGGTTAATTGAAGTTTAATTTACAGTTATAGTTATCAAGGACCAAGGTCATTAGAGCTGCTCTTAGATATTTCTTCATTAGTGCTTGGAGCCAGACTGGCCTCTGAAATCATAAGTCAAATGTCACTCTCATCGATAAATGCACATTCTTAAAACATTTTCAATTGAAATGGAAGATAACAAAGGGGGTGGAAAGGCAACATATTGCAATGAAGTTAAAGGTCCAACTTCTAAGAAATTTCTTAAATGGTAGATTAGGATTGATTTTTTTTTTTATGTTCAATTTTTCCTTAAGTGAAATTGAACTACCAGGGGGAAAAATGTCCTTGATTTCACTCCCTGCTCTAATTTATTCTCAACATTTTTTGAAGAATGGGGGCATGTGATCATTTTTGTTCTAGTTGTACCAAATTAGTTCCAAGTTCTGGCCTTGAATATTTTGGAGTCTGAGTCTATTGAATCTATATGAAAGACCAGATGCAGGCAAAACTAAAACATTGATTAGGTGAAATTGATCCTCCTCATTTACTACCCTTTAATCCTGGGTAAGCTACTTTTTATACATGACTTCCATGAGTTCCAGATCCTTCCTTCTACTGTCCTTCTTTCTCCTCCATTAAAACTGATCTGTCATATTCTGTCATCATTTCTTATTGCTATCATCTCCTTATAATCTACCATTACTTTATTGCTGATCTGATCATTCATATGCATAACCTGAGAAAAGAATTTTCCAAAAGTTTTAATAGCTACTTTAAATGTTTATAGTACACATAACACACACACACACACACACACACACACACACACACACACACACACATGCTCTCATAAACTCAGAGTTATTTCTGACTCCATCTTCTTCTTCCCATGTTTCCAATTTGTTTTTGTCTCCAGAGGCCTAGCACTTGGCTTTGAATTTGGAAACCCTAGTGCTGCATCAATAACCCTAATAGAAAAAAATCATAAGTTTACAAGGTTCAGGAAATCTGCTTCATTCTGTGTCACTGCAACTATTCATTAGAGATTTCAGACTGAGCTAGTTCAAAAAGAAAATAAACTGATTTCAATAGGATCTGGAAGTCCTAAAAAGTCAAAGATTTCTGTTGCACAGTTGTTGGTAAGAGTGAATCAGGCTCTAGGTACAGTTCTTAGGCTGGTCTTAATGCATCATTGGAAAAGTTGAAATAATCTCAGGGACACTAATGATATCCCTTTCCTCCCCCTAGAATCAAATAAACATACAAAAATCCAACCTGTGTTACATTCTCTGATTTCTCCTATTAGGAATTCCTTTCAGGGAAGGAATTCTCATTATTTCCTCATTTTCAATGCAAATATTATTGGTAGGGGCAACATACATTTACTAAGACTAATATCTCATGCCTTTGTCTGATGCAAGGGCATGAAGAAGAAAATTTTACTCCTTGTAGATGAAAAGTGTACAAAACTTCTATGGGCCAGCACAAGTTTGTCTATAACAGCTGCTGGTGGCAGAACTGTTTAACTGAGGATTGCATGGAGGAATATAGGGTCCATACAGATTCTCTGTTAAATTCTTCAAATTAACTTGCTGATGTTAACTTTTTTTTTTCATTTATTAGCTTTGAGTAACTCGTTTAACTTTTGTAAGGTTCATTTTATTTTTACATTTCTAAAATGAGGGAAATGAAGGATTAGAATTAAACTCTATCTAAGATCACTTTATGTATGAATGCTCTTTGAATCTGTGAGTATTTAAAACTTTTTAATAAATGTTTACATAATTTAATTTTTGTCCTGATTATTATTTCTCAGAAATCTATCTCACTTCTCTTCCATTTTGATCATTTTCAAGTGATGCCTTCCTAGTGTAGGCCCTCATAATCCTCTGCCTGAACTACAGCAATAGCCTCTTAATACTACTCACAGCCCTGCTTCTGATTTCTAAACCAACCCTCTGCTGCTCTCTCATTTTGGAACTTCCCTCAGAGTCTGAACCTTCCTTGCCAAGAACACCAAGCCATTCTGTGGCCTTGTCAACCTATAATAACACTCTGCCCATTCTTACATTAGTGATTTCCTCTTGTGCCCTCCATTTTGAGGACGGAACCTATACATTATACATTCTCTTTCCAGCCCTATTTCTGACTTCTGGATTTTAAAACCATGCACCTATGCTAAGTATCTTTATTTCAAGCTCTCCCTCCAACCCCCTTCACTTTTCAGTTACCTTTTTGGTGTTGACATGCATCATTAGAATGTAAGTTCCTTGAGGTCAGGGGTTGTCTTTCATTTTACTTGTATTTATCTTCCTAGTGTTTAGTACAGTGTTTGTAACATAGACAATGTTTAATAAAAGTTTATTTCCTTTCTTATTTTTCTAATAGATTAGCATCCTTCTAGGTTCTCTTTGGTCTCCAATTTATACTATATACTTCTGTTGGAACAAATATTTCCTATTAATACAGTTTCCTTATGACATTCAAGGACCTCTACAATTTGAGTCAATATACTCCAGTCAAAATGGGCTAGTTGCTATCCCCCGAAGATATCCCTGAATTAAACAATTTTAACTTTTCTCATGTCACCCCCTTTGCTAACCCTAAAAAACCTACTGCCATCTCAATCCTCTACTTCCTTCTTATCTGTCTTTCATGTATCAATTCAGCCTCTACCTCAATTGTTCTATTCCTGACCTGCCCTTCCATACCTAGCTACCCCAGCTAACCATGGTCCCTCCAATTTAGAAATCCATACCACTTGGCACTTTCATACAAATTTGCCACATTTTTTTTTAACATTATACTTGTTTGTATATGTCTTTTTGTTGACTCAGTCATGTCTGATTCTTCATGACCCTGTGGATCATAGCATACAAATACTGTCCAGGGATTTTCCTGGAAAAGATACTGGAGTGGTTTGCCATTTCCTTCTCCAAAGCACTAAGGTAGACAGAAGTTGTGACTTACCCAGAGTCACACATCTAGTAAGGGTCTATGGCTGAATTTGAACTCAGATTTTCTTGACTCTAGGTCTGATGCTCTATCCACTGAGCCACCAAGCTCTCTCCATACATCTTATTACCCTCTTCTAAATTTCTAGTTTTTAGGGCTAAGAGATCAAGTCTTTGTATTAACTTAATTCCCTTGCCCATTATAGTGACTTAAATGTTTATTGAGAGAAAGAACTGATAAGTAGCTCAATGGAAAGCTAACTGGCTTTGGAAAAAAGAAATCTAAAGAAATAAAGATCATAACCTCTGACCCCAAAGACCTTGAAATCAAAAGAGGACCCCACAACCATTGTAAATATTTGAAACTTTGATTAATTGGGAATACTGAAAAGTTGTATTAATAGTATTGCAACCTTTTAAATTACATTTCAAGAATATAATCAACACAAGATTTGGGTGCCTAATTGGCTGTACTGTCAAGCCATTAAATATCTTCAACTTTGAGTAAGTTTCTAAGAGTACACCATGGTACGAGGAACTTGATTCAATAAAACAGACATGTCCTAACTCAAATGAGGGAAGCTTTTAATTAATAGGAACTTTCCCATAAATGTGTAATTCAATACAAACCTATTTATCTATAACAAATTACTTTTATAAAATAAGTAGATAATTCTATAAAATAAGACATAAATGTATAGATATAAGCATTCATACAAATAGATTTGGTATTTTATTATTTTCCTTGGGGTTGATTATTTCTTTAGCCATAAGAAAATAAAATAAAGCAAAGCAAACTGACAAACAAAAAACTAACTGTGCTTTATTAAAAAAATGTATGGATTCTTACATGAGACAGACAAACAAGATAAAAGTTGCATCTGGGTGAGATTCAAACTTTCATGGAAGAGTAAAAATAAATAGTAAGTAGTGTGTTTTCCCCATACCTTCTCAATATTCTTAAAATCTGTTTAGATAATGTGACTTTGCCTTCTTTCTTGGTGGAGTCTATAGCATACCCTTTTACTTTCCCAAAGGTTTGAGAGCAAAAATCATAATTTCTACTTTCCAAATTCTATGCCAGTTTTGGAAGATGATGTCTATTTCTAGGCATAGTTAAGTTTAAATCTGTTAGCAATAACAACAACCACAATAAAACTATTTCTTCAACTCAATCATATGAGTTATGGCTGCCTCCTTTTGGGAAATCTACTCTTATAGCATACAACAATAATTTAAAAAAACAAAACTAAAGGAAGATATTTCCTTCCCCCTCCCACCCACAGAACATATGAAATAGACAATCCCAGAAGACACTGAGGAAATGAGTGATAGTCAAACAGGATGAGAAGGCATTGGTAAGCCCCCATTATTCACTGTTTGAGGACATGTCCCTGCAGGGGAAATTACAGACATTAAATTATTGTGAGAGGGGCAATATATAACTATAACACTACTCTAAACAACTCAAAAGTGATATGTCATCACCCAAAATATTTCATAAATCTATTAACCTAAATTAATAGATTGACAATTTTACATCAAACATACAAACATAAATGTAAATGTAAATTACATAAGAATTTTTGTGGACTTTATATTGACTCAAAAACCTTATATAGATACTTAGAGTATCTATGTTTTATTGTATTTTATTTATTTTGTTAAATATTCCCCAATTCTATTTTAATCTGGTTTAGGCTGCATTTGTGAGTATTACGGGCTGCATGAGGCCTGTGCCATGTGTTTGCCACCTCTACTTTAACACACTAGGCTATTGTCTTTTTTTTTAAATTACTAACATTGTAGGACATAGGGACATTTACATATGTATGTATGTATATAAATTAAATTAAACTGTTGCCTTAATGTTAGGAATCCCTAATTGAGGGCTCAGAGGAATTGATAGAGTCTTCTCAACATTTCATCTAATATAAAATCCATTAAGCAGCATAAGACAGAAACTACATAGACCAAAGGGGCCACTATATTGTAGCTGGTGGCATAGTGAATTGAGTTCTAGGCTTGGGGTCAGGAAGACCTGAGTTCAAATCCAGCCTTACCCTTACTAGCTTTGTGACCTTATGTCTAACTGTATTCACAAGCTGTGTTTAATCTGTGCTTGCCTTAGTTTCCTCAAGCGTAAAATGTGGATAATAATAGTACCTACCTCACAGGTTGTTCTGAGAATCAAATGGGATAATATTAGTAAAGGGCCACATAATAGGTGATATATATGCTTCTTCCCTTCCCCCTAAGCCTAAAATTAGATAATTGTCCAAAGTGAGCATTACAATAATTGAGTATTGAACAGTTTTATTAATATTATTCTATCCTCTTTGAGTATAACTGCTTTTGCTAAAATAATATTTGTAAATTGTTTCTTTTATGTTTATCAATGATTTTTTACATGGAAGTAGATGTAGGAAAATGACACGTTATTTAATTACTCATAGCTATTGGTGACATTATTTTAATTCATCTTTTATAATACTTTAGGATGAGAACACATTTATGTCATACCATAGAAATGGTACATACTCTTCCAAAAGACACAATTTTTCTGCTCTTTTAGAAGAGATGAGTTTTAATTTCATGTTTAATTGTGATTTCATTAAATATTGACTATGCATAAGCAAAGAATAAATCAAGATACAACTTTTATGACTGCTGAGATTATATAAAATAAAGAGTAACAACTTTAAAGGTGAGAGAACAGAAGTATGCATGCTGTGAATATGTGTGTGCATGTGTGTATACTTTTAATGTCTTGAACTCCTCATATGTTTATTTGCTTCATTTAAACCAATTTAATGA
Source organism: Vombatus ursinus (assembly GCF_900497805.2). Lineage (NCBI taxonomy): Eukaryota > Metazoa > Chordata > Mammalia > Diprotodontia > Vombatidae > Vombatus > Vombatus ursinus. The sequence continues at coordinate 59,834,467 of NW_020954590.1, forward strand.
TAATTCACATTTATATGAGGCTTTCAGGTTTAAAAATATTTGTCTCATGCAACCTTATAGGTAATTAATGTAAGTTGAGTTAGCTAAGGTTTATAAATAATAAAACTGCTGAGCAAGTATAAGAAACTTTTCCATATTTACACAAGAAATAAATATCTGTATTCAAACTACTTCCACATGTGTAAATTCTGAATTTGGAGATATAAATGATATTGGACTTTGAAAGGAAATGTATAAGTCATATAAATTAATTTCAATTGTTGTTATTTAATCATTTTTTCAGTCATGTCTGACTCTTGATGACCCCATTTAGATTTTTTTTGTTGTTTGTTTTTTGTTTTTTGTTGGTTTTTTTTTTTTTTGCTAAAATACTGGAGTGGTATTCCATTTCCTTTTCTAGATCATTTTACAGATAAGGAAACTGAGGCAAACATGATTAAGTGACTTGCCCAGGATTACATAGTTACTAAGTTTCTGAGGCTGGATTTGAACTCATGAAGAAGAATCTTCCTGACTCCATTCCTGGTGCTCTATCCACTATACCACAAAGCTATGATAAATCATAAAATGTATATTTTGGAGGAATTTTAAAGAAAAACTTAGAGTTTTTCCCCCTTGGGATAAGATTCGGGATTTTATAAGATTAAATTGATAATGTTATTCAATATTTGCTGTAAAAATGGAATCTACTTAGCTCATAATATGAATTACCTATCAAAAGTTTACTCTATCACCTCATCAAGGTGTATTGATACTCTTATTTCTCAAAGCCTTTGCTAAAAAGCAAAATTTCTATCCAGTTCTATGGAGACAGAAGGTGTAAAGAACTATCCTTAAGATAGTTTCCTTATACAAGGAAAAAGCTATGGATAAATTCATGACCAGCAGATTTTTCTATATGTGATAAATTATTGAGCCACAGCAAACCAAAAAATAAAGAGAACATTTTCGAATTCTGGACCATTAGTGGCAAAATGACCAATAAGTTGATATGCTAGTGTAGAAACTGAATAATGTGAGTCCTGAAAACATAAGTCAGTTGTAGATAAATGGGAGAATAGTTCACATATTCTTAGGGAAACAAATAAAGGGATTGACAGAGTTGACTTCACTGTGTGCATAAGAGAAATCCCAAATATACTGTCAGCTTACAGTGCTCATGATAAGCATAAAAGTAAAGTGATGGCAACAATATGATTACAGTTTATATACTCACACTTGCTCTATAATATGAAAAAAGTAGAAAAATGAACAAGATCCTCCAATAAAATCTTTGTATACATTGATGCTTGCTGATTTCATGATTAAGATGTCAGAGAGTTATATGCTAGAAATAGTATTTAGGATTAAGAAAGCATAAAGATCAGTTTTAGACTAGTCAGATGTCTCATGCCTTTATAACAGTGAGTTGTTGAATGTCTAGATCAGCCAAAATGATGACAGTCATGGGGAGGACTTTGGGGAACCTGTGTCTATGAGATAGGATATCTGGCACAGGCATGAACATTCTAAATTGATCTACCATATTGTAGGCCTTTTTACCTTATTATAAGGAGTAGCTTTAAAAAAAATGACTGCATAACTTAAACCATCTATGTCTTAAAACTGCTTGCATGAGGATGGAATTTCCCCCCTGCATTTGTATCTGTGGATGAAGGTTTCCACTCACAGAAAATGACAATATGTGTTAAAGGAGGAGGACTCTAACATCTCTTTTTGCCACATCTGCCACTTAAGGTAATATGGCCCCAAGAAATGGAATTGGTTCTTTGACTTTTTTCCTTCATCTCTTTTGCTCCAGGACTCAAGCCTTTGAGTTTGGGGATCCAGGCTAAATGCTGTAGCCAGCCCAGTAGAGAAGTTTGGGGAGTAAAGTTCTAGGACCATTGCACAATTGGCTTTGTACTTGAAATTGTTGGAACTAATGCTACTGAGCTAAAATGTGAGCCTAATAGTCCTTCCCTCCCACAGAGATTGAGGGTACAAGGAGGGGACCACATTCCAGAAGTGTTGAGGAAATTTTTGTATGTTTGTTCTTTATTTTTGAAGTTAATTTCCTTTTGTAAAAACTGATATAGAGAAGTTAAATTAAGCTGGGGTTCTAGTCAATGGGCCCCTAAAATTAGGCTTCAGGCAACTTGAGGCAAGAGAATCTCCAACCACACTTCATTTTACTAGGGGTTGGGGAAATTAGGGTTAGAGATATATAGGTATACTCCTTACTCTCTGAGGACTAAATTCGTTACCTTTTACATAACAGACCTAGACTCAGAGATCAGGGAGTAAACCAACATATCATTAATAATTATATTTAAAAGCCTATTGAAGAGTTGTGATATGGCAGTCACTGAACATCACAAAGATGAAAATGACTATACAGTCAAAATAACTGATTATTGATTTGGTAGACATTTCTTAATCAGCCATCTTTGTGTAGTCAAACCATAAGCTTGTTTAAGAAATACCAAAGTAGAAAAAAAAACAGTAAGACAAAAAAGAGATAAAGAAAGAAAATAAGTATCTTGCATGATTACAACAACCACAACCCAAGTTATTAAAGTGGGTTTGTGATGACAATGAGAAATGGAAATGGATAAAGAAAAACTATGGAGACTCTTAGAGATATTACCATTTCCTTTAGAAATTCTACTAATGTAAGAAAATATTGCAACAAGGAGTTTGAATGAATCCATAAACAATCTGATGCTTTTTTCTTTGCCCTAGTCAAATAGAGGTAGCACTTCTATTTGTCAAAGCAAATGCCGCGGTGGAGACAAGATGGCTGAGTAAAAGCAGTGACTTGCTTGAGCTCTCACTCAAATCTGTCTAAATATGGGTAAAATGGCTCTAAACAAATTCTAGAGCAGCAGAACCCACAAAAAGACAAAGTGAAACAAATTTCCAGCCAAAGACAACCTGGATGATTGATGGGAAAAGTCTGTTACACCTGGCTGGGAGAGGAGCACAGTTCAGTGTGGGCCACATAGGGAAAGACCAGGCCTAAGAGAACCTGGAGCAGAGCTCAAGGGACTGAATCACTAGCAGCTGTAGTGGTTTCCAGACTTCTCGACCCACAAATGCCAAAGACAATTTAGAAGGTCAGTAGGAAAGGTTTGTTGGACCTCAGAGAGAGGAGTGCCAGAGTGGTGGATGCTTCCAGAGCTCTTGGGCCACAGATGGAGGAGGGATCAAGTGGCTGATCAGAGGATAATTGCAGGGATCTCTTTACTGGTGCTGAGGCAGTATTCTCTTGTTTTGCCCATGCTTGGATCTGGGTCACAGTTCTGGGTAACAGTCCTGCAGCAAGGAGGAGTGCTGGCCTAGTGGACCTTGTGGCAGGCAGTGGAGAGGAAATCCCCCTTATAGTTCCAAGGCAGAAAAGAGTGCTTGTGGTCACTCATAGACTACAGCACAGGCCGGGAAAGGAGTAAATACCTATCCCTTGATCATATCACCTTGGAAGAACTGAAAACTTACGGGACCCTAAAAGTATCTCTGAAAACAGCTGCACAAAACCCCTGAAGCTGGAGGCAGTACATTCTCCACACTGGAAGCAGACCCATACCTTCACAAAGAGTTTAAAAATCAAGTAATTGACTGGGAACATGAGCAAACAGCACAAAAAAGTCAGACCATAAAATCTTATTTTGGTGACAAAGAAGATCAAAACATATAACCAGAAGAAGACAACAAAGTCAAAGCTCCTATATCCAAAACCTCCAAGAAAACTATGAATCAGTCCCACTCCATGGGAGAGCTCAAAAAGAATTTTGAGAAGCAAGTAAGAGAAGTAGAGGAAAAACTGGAAAGAGAAATGAGAGTGATGCAAGAAAATCATGAAAAACAAGTGAACAGCTTACTAAAGGAGACCCAAAAAAATACTGAAGAAAATAACACCTTAAAAAGTAATCTAACCCAAATGGCAAAAGAGTTCTAAAAAGCCAATGAGGAAAAGAATGTCTTAAAAAGCAGAATCGGCCAAATGGAAAAGGAAGTCCAAAAGCTCACTGAAGAAAATACTTCCTTAAAAATTAGAATGGAGCAATTAGAAGTCAGTGACTTTATGAGAAATTAATACATCGTAAAACAAAACCAAAAGAATGAAAAATAGAAAACAATATGAAATATCTCATTGGAAAAACAACCGACCTGGAAAATAGATCCAGGAGAGAGAATTTAAAAATTATTGAACTATATGAAAGCATGATAAAAAAAAAAAAACCCAAAAATCTAGACATCATCTTTCAAGAAATTTTCAAGGAAAACTGTCCTGTTTACTCTACAACCAGAGGGTAAAATAGAAATTGACAGAATCCACCAATAATCTCCTGAAAGAGATCCACAAAGGAATATGCCTAGGAATATTATAGCCAAATTCCAGATTTCCCAGATCAAGGAGAAAATATTGCAAACAACCAGAAACACAATCAGGATAGCAGAAGATTTAGCAGCTTCTACATCAAAGGACTTGAGGGCTTGGAATATGATATTCTGGAAGTCAGATAAACTAGGATTACAAGCAAGGATCACCTACTCAGCAAAACTGGGTATAATCCTTCAGGGGAAAAAAATGAATATTCATTGAGATAGAGGACTTTTATGCATTTTTTATGAAAAGACCAGAGTTGACTAAAAAATTTGACTTTTAAATACAAGACTCAAGAGAAGCATGAAGAGGTAAAAAATCATAAGAGATTTATTAAAGTTGAACTGTTTACATTCATACATGGAAAGATGATATTTGTAACTCATGAGATCTTTGTCAGTATTAGGGTAATTGGAGGGAAAAATATATATATATATTATATATTTATTATATATGTGTATGTATATATATACATATATTTGTATATTTATTTTATATATGTATTTATGTGTGTATGTATATATATGCATATATATTTTATGTGTGTATGTATATATATATATGTTGAAGATGAAGGGATGATATCTAAAAATAAAATTAAGAGATGAGAGAGGATTATACTGGGAGAAGGAGAAAGGGAGAGGTAGAATGAGATAAATTATCTCCCATAAAACAGACAATAAAAAGCTTTTACAGTGGAGGGGAAGTGGGGAAAGGTGAGAGGGAATGAGTGAATCTTATTCTCATCAGATTTAGCTTAAGGAGCGAATAGCATACACACTCAATTGGATATGGAAATCTATCTTACCCTTCAGAAAAAGAGGTGGGAAAGGGATAAGGGGGTGGATGATAGAAAGGAGGGCAGATTGGGGGAAGGGGTTATCAGAAGCAAACTCTTTTGAGGAGGGATAGGGTCAAAAGAGAGAATAGAATAAATGGGGGGCAGGATAGGATGAAGGGAAATATAGTTTGTTTTTCTCAACATGACTACTATGGAAGTGTTTTCCATGACTACACATGTATAACCTGTATCAAGTTGCTTGCCTTCTAAATGAGGATGGATGGGGAAGGAGGAAGGGAGAGAATTTGGAACCTGAAGTTTTAAAAACAAATGTTAAAGATTGTTTTTACATGCAACTGGGATATAAGATATACAGGCAATGAGGTATAGAAATCTATCCTGCTCTACAAAAAAATAGAAGGGGAAGAGGATAAGAGAATGGGGTAGGGAAGTGATAGAAGGGAGAGCAGATTGAGGTAAGGGGTGTTCAGAATGCATGCTATCTTGGGGTTGAGGGAGAGGAGAGGTGGGGAGAAAATTTGGAACTCAAAATCTTGTGGACATGAATGTTGAAAATTAAAAATAAATAAAAAAGAAATATGTATTAATATTATATTATACTTGTGTCCAAAAATTGAAATACATATCATTGCATAAGTGTATTATTGCAAAAGTTGAATCAGACATTTTAAAAAGGGGAATGAGAGATTATGTTCATACAGTTATGTTTGAAAGCAGTATATTTATGTATCCTATTATTATAATTTTACTGTCAATTTTGCCCTGTAATTTAATTAACCTTTTCTTTAAGTGTTCAGCTTCTGTGCTATTTGGATCCAATGAATTATATCCAAAATTGATTCATTAACTATGGTGCATTTAACCATAATGTAATGGTCCTACTTTTCTTTTTTTGTAAAGTCTGTGTTTACTATAGTCTTCTCTGAAATTTTAATTGCTATCCCCATTGTCTTTTTAGTTCACCTGAAGCATAATATATGTTAATCTATCTTTTTATTTTGTGTGTATTTGAATCTTTGTATTTCATTTGTGTTTCTTATAAACAACATATGGTTAGATTCCACATTCTAATTCTGCTATCCTCTTCAATTTTATGGGATAATTTCTCCCATTCTTCTTCAGCATTATGAGTGTTAATTTTGTAATTCACTTCATCTTGAATTCTGATATCTTTCTCCCTCTTTCTTTACATTTTTTTAATTGTTAAATTATATTTATTTAGTATTTTAATTTTTCCCAGTTTCTTGTAAAAATAATGTTAATATTCATTTTTATAACTTTGAGTTCCAGGCTCACATTCTTTAAATCTGGCCCACTTGCATTAGTAATATAAATGCTCAGATGCTTTAAGAGTCTGGCCTGCTCTTATTGGTGAAACAATAGCACCCTGAACCCCAAACCCTAATATTTTGGTTCATTGAGACTAGGAAAACTGTCCAATCTTGCTCTTCTCCAGCCATGACTGGAAGGGATATAAGCCTCCTCCCTCTCCCTAATCCCTTTCTTGCCCTGAAGTTGGTGTGAGGGGCTGGGGGTGGAGCAATTTCCAAGCCCAGTAATCCTCTCAATTGGCCTTTCATTGTGGCTATGCCCAATCTCCCAATTCTGTTACCTCTGACCCAGCCCAACCTCCATTGCCAATTACCTTCCAATGGTTCCTGGCTACTTCCCACCCACAATCCTATCTAGACCCCATTCTACCTCCCAGTCACCTTCATCAAGATCCTCCCTAGACCCCTCTTCACAGTCACCCCAAACTATTTGGCCATTCCTAGATCCCTCCCACAGTCTTTCTGTATATAAGGTCCATCTTGTTTCCATTAGGGTACTCAGATTCTTTAAGAGTCTAGCCAAGTGCTCAGATTATTAAAATCTAGCCAACAGCTCACTAATGTTCAGATTCTTTAAGAGTCTGGCCAATATGGCAGATCTTTAATAAACCTTGCCTTTGACTGAAAAAAAAAACCTTTGAGTTCCAAATTCTCTCCTTTACTCTCTCCTCACCACCCTCCATCATGGAAAAGGCAAGCAACTCGATATGGGTTGTACATGTATAGTTATACACAACATATCCATAATAATCACGTTGTGAAAGAAAACACAGACAACAGCAACAAAAAAAAAAACTCAAGAAAAATAAAATTTAAAAAAAAGTATGCTTCAATCTGTATTCAGACACCATCAGTTCTCTCTCTGGGGATGCATTGCATTTTTCATCATAAGGATTTCAGATTTGTCTTGGATCATTTTATTGCTAAGTCATTCACAGCTGATCATCTTACCATATTGCTATTATTTTGTCCACAGTACATTTCACTTTTCATCAGCCCATGCAAGTCCTTCCAGGTTTTTCTAAGAGCATCCTGCTCATCATTTCTGTAGTACAAAGTATTCTATCATAATCACATACTGCAAATTGTTCAGTCATTCCCAAATTGATAAGGTAATGATAGAGCCATCCCCTCAATAACTAATTCTTTGGCCACAGAAAAGAGCTTCTATAAATGTTTTTGTATATATAGGTCCTTTTCCTTTTTGTTTTTTGTGTCTTTGGGGATACAGACATAGAAGCAAAATCACTAGGTCAAAGGATATGCTTGGTTTTATAGTCCTTTGAGCATAGTTCCAAATTGTGCTACAGACTGGTTTAATCAATTCACAAGTCCACCAGAAATGTACTAATGTCTCATTTTTCCCACATCCCTTTAACATTTGTCATTTACCTTGTCTGCCCTGTTAGCCAAGCTAATATGTATGAGGTAGTACTTAAGAATTATTTTGCATTTTTATTTTGCATTTGTCTGATCCATAGTGAGTTAGAGTATTTTTTTTTATATGGCTATGCATAACTTTGATTACTTCATCTTAAAACTGATCTTATCTTTTGATCATTTATCAATCAGGGAAAGGCTCTTATTTTTATTAATTTGACTCAATACTGTATATGTTTGAGAAATGAGCCCTTTATCAGAGAAACATGCTTCAAATTTTTTTTCACAATTATAATTGCTAATTGTATTCTCCATCCTATTCTCTCACCCCCATTCTATTCTCTCTCTCCTTTTGCCATGTCCCTCCTCAAGTATTTTGTTTCTGACTACCCACTCCTCCAGCCTGCCCTCCCTTCTATCATCCTGCATCATTTATCTCCTTCCCCTCCTACTTTCCTGTAGGATAAGATAGGTTTCTATACCCAATTGAGTGTGTATGTCATTCCCTCTTTGAGCCAATTCTGATGAGAATAAGGTTCACTTATTCCCTTACCTCCCCCCTCCTCCCTTCCACTGTGAAAAGCTTTTTTTTCTCACCTCTTTTATGTGAGATAATTTACCTCATTCTAACTCTCCCTTTCTCTTTCTCCCTGTATGTTCCTCTCTCACTCTTTAATTCAATTTTTTACGTATCATCCCTTCATAAGCAACTAATACGTGTGCCCTCTGTCTATATATACTCATCATAACTGCTCTAATTATGAGAAAGTTCTTGAGTTACAAGTATCATCCTCCCATGTAGAATGTAAACAGTTTAACCTTACTAAATTCCTTATGATTTCTCTTTCTGTTTACCTTTTTATGCTTCTCTTGAGTCTTGTATTTGAAAATTAAATTATCTATTAAACTCTGGTCTTTTCATCAAGAATGCTTGAAAGTCTTAGATCTCACTGAATTCCCATTTTTTCCCCTAAAGGATTATACTCAGTTATGCTGGGTAGGTGATTCTTGGTTGTAATCCTAGTTCCTTTGCCCTCTGAAGCTGCTAAATCATGTATTATGCTTACTGTGACTCCATGACACTGGAATTGTTTCTGGCTGCTTACAGTATTTTCTCCTTGATCTGGGAACTCTGGAATTTAGCTATAATATTCTGGGTAGCTTTCATTTTGGGATCTCATTCAGGAGGTGATCAGTAGATTCTTTCAGTTTCTCTTTTACCCTCTGATTCTAGCATATCAGGGCAGTTGTTCTTAATAATTTATTGAAAGATGATATCTAGGCTCTTTTTTATCTTGACTTTCAAGTATATAATTTTTAAAATAATTTTAATATTAGATTTTAAAATAATTTTTAAATTATCTCCCCTGGATCTATTTTCCAGGTCAGTTGTTTTTTCAATGAGATATTTTACATTGTCTTCTATTTTTGTGTTTGTTTTATTTGATTGTATTTTGAATTCTCATAGAATCATTAACTTTCATTTACTCCATTCTAATTTTAATGAATGATTTTCTTCAGTGAGCTTTCGGAATTCCCCTTTCCATTTGGCCAATTCTGCTTTTTAAGGCATTCTTCTCCTCATTGCCTTTTTGGACCTCTTTTCCCATCTGGCCTAGTCTGTTTTTTAAGGTATTATTTTTTTCAGTATTTTTTTGTGAATCCTCTACCAAGCTGTTAACTCCTTTTTTCATAATTTCCTTGCATCACTCCCATTTCTCTTTCCAATTTTCCTCTGCCTTTTACTTGATTTTCAAAATCCTTTTAGAGCTCTTCCATGGTCTGAAACAAATTCGTATTTTTTTCTTGGAGGCTTTGGATGTAGGAGCTTTGACTTTGTTATCTTCTTCTGAGTTTGTGTTTTGATCTTCCTTGTCACCATAATAACTTTCTATAGTTAGTTTTTTCCTATTATTGCTCATTTCCCCAGTCTCTTACTTAATTTTTAACTCTTTGTTATCTGCTTCCAGGGTGGAAGGTACACTGTCCCAAACTTCAGAGGTTTTGTGCAAATATTTTCAAAGATATTTCTAGGGATCTGTAAGTTTTCAATTCTTCCAAGGTGTTATGATCTAAAGAGAGGAGTTTACTACTCTCCTGGCTTGTGTTCTGGTGTGTGAGTGACCACAAGCATTTTTTTCTGCCCTGGAATTGTGAGGAGGGTCCCCCCTTCACTGCTTCTACAAACTCTGCTATGCTAGTCTTCCTTTTCACCCTGGGATTGCCACCCAGGACTGCAACCTGGATCCAAGTATGGACATAACAGAGTCATGATTCAGTGCTAGCAAAAAAAGACCCCTGTAATCTTCTTCTGACCAGTCTTTTGACCCCCTTACCATCTGTGGGCTGAGAGCTCCAAAAGCACCTGCTTCCACTTCCACTGCTGATTCATTCCCTCCCAAGGGCTGCTCCTGGTTTGCTGAGTTCAGGGCTGTCCTGGCATGGCCTGTGTTGGACTGCTCTCCACTCTCAGCCAGGTGCAACAGACCCTTCCTGATGACCTTTTAAGTTGTATTTGACATCTATGGGTTGAGAGGTCTGGAAACCATGACTGCTGCCAGTGATTCAGTCTCTCTAAGGCCTGCTTTGGGTTTGCTGGCATGACCTGAACTAGACTGTGCTCCTCTCTCATCCTGGTGCAACAGACCTTTCCCACCAACACTCCAAGTTGTCTTGGGCTGAAAATTTGTTCCACCCCATATTTTTGTGGGTTCTACTGCTCTGGAATTGGTTTGGTCATTTTAAAAAGATATTTGGAGGGTTTTGGGGAAAGCTGAGGGAGTCTTTGCCTTTACCCTGCCATCTTGGCTCCACCTCCTCCTTTATCTTTTCCTTTACAGAGAAAGTGGTGAAAGAATTTTGGTTTAACATATGGTTTATACAATATATGATTTCTTTCAGTTCTATTGCCCCTTTTCTGTTCATGTTATACCATCCCCAATAACATTACTATTCTCTTGTTCTTTCCACTTACTATCCAACTTCACATTCTCCATGTTGATGATTATGGAATTTGTTTTACTTATCATTATTCCCTTATTTATCCTGCCCTCCCTCTTAAATCTTCTCAACTCCTCGCTAAATGTTCCCACCAATTTGCCTATTTAGTTGAATATAAATCTACACCATATCCTTTGTGTATACATATATGGGTGAATATATTCAACTTTTCTTTATCTGATTCAGCTATAAATCAAGTCAAAGTGATGTCCTTCTTTCAACCCCTTCTCCAAGTTTGTATACAGTTCATTGCTGTACACTTTTTAGCATTTGTTTTTAAAACTTTGTGTTTCAAATTTTCTCCCTTCCTCCCTCTTCACTCACCCTCATTGAGAAGGCAAGCAACTCAATACAGGTTATACATGTGTAGTCATGCAAAACATGTCCATAGTAGTCACGCTGTGAAAAATTAACTACCCTTCATCCTATCCTGATCCCCATTTATTCTATTCTCTTATTTGACCCTGTCCCTCCTTAGAAGTGTTTGCTTCAGATTAACCCTTCCCCCAATCTGCTTTCCCCTCTATCATCTTCCTGCTCTCTTATCCCCTTCCCCTCATTTTCTTGTAGGGTAAGATAGATTTCCATATCCAATTGAGTGTATATGTTATTCCGTCCTTAAGTCAAATCCAATGAGAATAAGGTTCACTCATTCCATCTCACCTTTCTCCACTTCCCCTCCACTGTAAAAGTCTTTTCTTGTCTGTTTTATGTGAGATAATTTACCCCATTCCACCTCTCCTTTCTCCTTCTCCCAGTATAATCCTTTCTCATCCCTTAATTTTATTCTCCAGATATCACCCATTCATCTTCAACTCACCCTGTGCCCTCTGTCTATCTATCTATCTATCTATCTATCTACCTATCTATCTATCTATCTATCCATACATTTTTTTCCCTCCAACTACCCTAACACTGATAAAGGTCTCATGAGTTACATATATCATCTTTCCATGCAGGAATGTAAACAGTTCAACTTTAAGAAGTCCCTTATGAATTCCCTTTCCTGTTTACCTCTTCATGCTTCTCTTGAGTCAAATTGTAAGTCAAATTTTCTATTCAGCTCTAGTCTTTTCATCAACAATGCTTGAAAGTTTTCCATTTCACTGAATGTTCATCTTCTCCCCTGAAGGATTATACTTATTCTGAGTAGGGGATTCTTGGCTCTAATCCTATCTCTTTGGTCCTCCAGAATATTATATTCCAAGTCCTCAGGTCTCATAATGTAGAAGCTGCTAAATCCTGTGTTATCCTGATTGTGTTTCAACAATACTTGAATTGTTTCTTTCTGGCTGTTTGAAATATTTTTGTCTTGACCTGGGAACACTGGAATTTGGGTACAATATTTCTAGGAGTTTTCCTTTCGGGATCTCCTCTTTTTAATACATGTACACACACACACACATATATGTAGGTATGTATGTACATATACATATACACATATACACATATATATAGTTAAATATTTCCCAATTACATTAAAAATAATCATTTTAAACAATCTGTTTTCAAAATTCTTTCTCTACCTCCCATTCCTCCCCACCCCTTGAGAAGGCAAGCAAGATATCCATTATATATGTGAAATCATGCAAAACATTTCCATATTAGCCATGTTACAAAAGAAAACACATACACAAAAATAAAAACAAGGAGAATAAGGAAAGCAAAAACAATATTCTTCAATCTTCACTCACAGTTCATCACTTCTCTCTTAGGAGGTAAATACCATTATTCATCATGCATCCTTTGGAATTGTCTTGGATCACTGTGTTGATCAGAGTAGGTTAGCGTTTCATCATTCCCACAGCATTGCTGTTGTTATGTACAATATTCTCTTGGTTCTTCTCACTTTTCCAGGTTTTCTGAAACCATCCTCCAAGTCATTTCTTATAGTACCATAATATTTTGTCATGATCATATCCCACAACTTATTCAGCCATTCCCCAATTGATGAGCATCACCTTAGTTTTTAATTCTTTGGCACCACAAAAAGAGTTGCTATAAATATTTTGCACAAATGGGTCTTTTCCCATTTTCTTTGATCTTTTTATATATAGACCTAATAGTGTTATTACTGGGTTGAAGTGTATGCAGTGTTTATAGACCTATGGCTATAGTTCCAAATTGTTCACAGAAATGTTGGACCAGTTTACAACTCCACCAAAAATGCATTATGTCCTTATTTTTTCATATGTCTTCCAGAATGTTTCTTTTCTGTCATGTTAGCCAATCTGAAGGGTGTGAGATGGTACCACAGAGTTCTTTTAATTTGCATTGATCTAATCAAAACAGTGATTTAGAGCATTTTTTTCCCAAATGATTATTTATAGCTTTTATTTCTTCTTCTGAAAACTGCCTGTTCATATCATTTGACCATTTATGAATAGGGAAATAGATCTTATCTTTATAAATTTGACTCAGCTTCCTATATATTTAAGAAATGAGGCCTAACTTTCAGGGAGTCAAATTGCTGAGTAAGTTTTATTATCATCTGTTCTGAGGTATCCATTCTTTTTACTATTCTTTCCTCTATATTACATTTTATGTCTCTTGTTTCATTTCTAAGTGACACTATTATAGTACTTGGGATCCGCATCTTCTTTTCCATTAGGTTCTCAGTGGACTTACTGTCTTTTTTGGGTTTATCCCTTGGGCTTCTCCCAGTCTGAGGTACTTTTTTTCTTTCTTCCTCCCCTTCCCCCCATATTTTCAGTCTGCATTTCTGAATTGGGCATGTGCTTAGTATAAACTCCTTTCCTGCATTTGTAGATGATGGGGATAGACCCCACTTTATCCTGAATTTGGAGGCCAATATTAGGTCTTATCCTCTACAGAGATTGTCTAATTTTATCTCCTTGTTTAGTTAGCCAATAAGTGGGTATGAAGCTGTCTCTTGTTTCTTCTGTATCATTTTGTCATGCTATGCTGATATTGGTCTGGCTCTGACTATTACTCTGGGCCCTTAGTACTTTATACTTCACATTCTACCTACCCCACTTAACTTCTCTGTAAGCCTCCACATGTTTCTAGCTAACTTTTGTAAAGTCTTGGAATAGATTGAGAAATTTATGGCTACTTACCTTTGGTTTTCTTTGTCATTCCTTCCAGGACATTTTTAGAGCATTACTAGGAGTGTTTGTGGGGTTAATATTTAAGAAATTAAAAACATCACAAACTTTAAGATTATATGTGGTTTTATATATATATATATGATACTTCTTTTAAAAGAAAAAGACTAAGAAGTTTCCAAATTCAATGAGTCTGAAATATCACCAAACATGAAAATACCTACATTTTATCAGATATTACATGACTGATCACCAAAATAGGAGGCATTTCCTAAATCAGCTATATGTATAGAGTCAGATTTTGTGTAGGCAATCCTTAGTTTTTATAGTCAATCTGATGTCTTAGTGGTGAAGGTACTCTCTCCAATGATACATATCATAACTGTTCTTCTCCTTTCTTGCCCTGTGAGTTTATTGCACATCTCTCTAAAAGTTCCCTTTAAAGGATTTACTGAAAGTCCAGAAGAAATTTTCTACATTCAAGTCCTTGGCACTGTCAAATGGCTCCACAGCAGAAATTGATATGTATTTATCAATGGAATTGACATTGATCCTTGAGAACAAGGATAGATTTGCTTTTCTTTTTGTATCCCTGGCACACAGCACAGTCTTCTCCTTTGGAGAAGGAAATGGAAAACCACTCCAGTATCCTTGTCAAGAAAATTCCAAATGAGGTCATGAAGAATTAGACATATCTGAAATAACTGAACAACAATGTATTTATTCCTATATCTGTGTCTATAACAATATATGTATATATATATATATATATATGTCTCAGTAACTATATCATCTCAATCTATATCCATGCCTACCTCTGTATTTATGTATATAAAAGAGAGAATAGGAAATAATGACCCCTGATCCTAAGTCCCTATTATAACTAAAACATATGATTTATAAGGATTGCTTTCTAATATTAAGTTCCAACTCTAATTAAATAGAGTGAATATAAAGTCACCTTTGGGGACCATCTTTGCTCCAGTCACCTTTGGGAACCATCTCAATGCACAGTAAAGTAGCCTAAAGAAGGAGTGGAACTAAAGAGGTTTTGGAATTGTGAGGCCAGAGTACTCTGAAGGTATCTGAAGGAGAGGTAGATAGATAGATAGATAGATAGATAGATAGATAGATAGATAGATAGATAGATAGATAGA
>NW_020954590.1:59849580-59874663 GCF_900497805.2 Vombatus ursinus
AGATAGATAGATAGATAGATAGATAGATAGATAGATAGATAGATAGACAGATGTATATATAGATCTGGATATATACACATATATATAGATATGGATATATACACATATGTATATGTGTATATACACATACACACATGCATATATATATATATATATATATGCATGAGTGTGTGTGTGTGTGTGTATATATATGTATATAATGATCCCAAGGAGAAAGAAAACTATTCAAAGTCTTGTCGTTAAGAATAAATCCATCATGTTTGAAAAATTACTTATAATTACTATATTTACCCATAGAAAACACAGTTCTTGGAAAACAGATTTCAGCCTGTACTACCCTTCTGTGGTTCTTCAAGAGAATGAGGTAACAGAGCTCTCAGAAGGATACCCTTATATACTACTGGAATGTCATTCCATTTATATATGCATGTTTGTTCAACTGTTTTCTTTGGAAGAGCTTTGAGAACCAAACTGCTACAGTACATGAAATTATAGCCTAATATTTTGAAAGTATTTCCCCCCAGGCAAATACTAGCTAGGTGGCTAAGTTGTGTATGGAGTCAGTAAAATATGAATTAATATCTGTCCTCAAACATTTACTAGTTTTCCGATTGTAGGTAAATCATGTAATCTCTATTTGTTTGTTTCTTCAAATATAAAATGGAGATGTTAATAGCACCTGCCTCTCAGTGTTTCTGTGATGATTAAATAAGTTAATATTTATAAAGTGCTTAGCACAGTGATTGGCACACAGGTGCTATATAAATGATTATTCTTTTCCCTTTTTAAAAAAATAACCATTAAGAGATTCCATTTATCCATAAAAGAGCACTTTATTAAAGACCATATTATCATTTCAAGGTTTAATATTGCTGCTAAAGGTGACTAAATAGGAGAAAATTATATTTTAAAAACATTTGCACAATTACTTAATGTATTAGGAACACAACTGGGATACTGAAGATGTTTCTAAGACTCATTAATTTAATGTACTTAAGGTAGACAACAAGAGGTAGATGTACTAAAGGTAGACATCAAGGGGTAGTAAATTTGAATTTTGAAACAAACACTGGATTGGACTATAAACATTGACATTGGCTAGCTATGTAACTTCAAGTCACTTAACTTTTCTAAACCTTATATTCTTTTCTTAAACAGAGGAAATAATCCTTTTACTACTTGCTCTATAGGATTATTGTGAAGAAGAAAGTGTTTTATAAATTTCAAGTGTTTATTATACATTTCTTCAAATAATATTCATGCCCTCCCAAAATCAACTCACTGACCATGCAGCTAAAACCTTCACCCCTAATTTGTCATGTCTCAGCTAAAACCTCACCTTCTACAAGTCTTTCTCATTATATCATAATTTTAGAGCTTTCCCTCTGTAGATTATCTCCAGTTTATCTCCATGTTTATCCATGTATGTATCTTGTTTATACGTACTTATTTAGATTTTGTCTTTTCTATTAGACTTTCAGATCCTTAAGAGTAGAGACTGATTTTTGCCTTTTTTTTCATCCCCAGTATTAGTCTAGTGCCTGGTATATAGTAAATGTTTTATAAATGTTTATTGACTGACTGATATTACATATGCTAACAATCTTTGCAGAACAGCACTGACTTATACTTTGCCATGTTGATTGAGATTGACATAAGCAAATGAATTGACCTTACCATATGAATGAATGAATGAAGGAAGGAAGGAATGAATGAATGAAAAAGAATTGACCATGTACAAAGCAGTGATGAATGCACAAACAGAAAGTTGAAGAGAACTCCTATTCTCAAGGTGCTGACATTCTAATGCTCCAGATTGTCACTGTCTAGTTCAATGATCTCTCAAACTGGGAAAGTGTGATCTTTATTTGTTCTACCAAAACAACACAAAATTGCTTCTAATGTCTAATATCCCCAAACTCTATATTGACCTATACTTCACAGTGTATAAAATACATAGATAATAATTACTCAATGTTATAATGTTAGGTATGGGTAATGTTATATTTTACACTTTTGTACAAATTGTAAAAAGGCATTCAATACTGGGAGAACAATTTAAAGGCTGTTCAATTATTTATAAAATAACTATATCAAGTTTACCATTGTATTGAATTGAAAGGTGCTTTTTAGCATAATGTTTTCAGTGTTGATGTTCAATGCCTTCAATGAGGGAAAAAAAAAAAACAGCTACTGCATTGATGATAAATTATTTTACTTGAAAAGGCTAACAGCCAAGACTAAATTGAAGGGAGAGTTGGTGCATGATTTTTGTTCTCAAATGATTTTGCATTCAATGCAGCCTCTGAGCCTGAGATGCAACAGAATGTGGATCAATTTTCTGTCATTTGTGCTAATTTTGGCCTGACAATACCAATAAAACAGGTTCTCCACTGACCAGCATTGGCACCATTTATTTGTGGAACCATTGGTTACAGCAAATGGAAAATTTTTGAATGATATGGATAAGTTCTCTTACCTTAGTAGTATACTTTCTAGGGATGTACACATACATGATGAGGTTGATATATGCATCCATCAGTGTTTGGGAAGCTCTGAAGGAAAGTGTGGGAGAGAAGAGGTATTAGAGTTCCTACTAAACTGAAAGTCTATAGAACTGTTGTGCTGACCTTACTGTTGTATTCCCATGAAACCAGGACATTATAACAGTGCCATGCCAGGAAACTGAATCACTTTCATTTGAATTGTCTTAGAAATATTCTGAACATTACCTGCAAAGCTAAGATACCTAACACTGAGGTCCTTTCTCAAGCTAGGGAACCAAGTATTCAAACACTACCATAGAGCATACAACTCCAATTGGCTGGCCATATTGTTTGAAAGCCAAAATATATTTACCTAAAGGCCTATTTTACAGAGAACTCACATAAGACAAGTGCTCACACAGGTCAGAAGAAGCAATACAAGGACATTCTCAAGGTCTCTCTGAAGACTTTTGGAATTGGGAGTCATGGAAGATACTGACCAAAGACCCTCTAGCATGGCTTGCCCACATCAAAGAAGGCACTGTGCTCTGTGATCAAAGAAGAATTGCAGTAATTTAAAAAAATGATATGTGTGAATTTAGAGACATCTTCACTCCAAGTGTTTATATGGACTATTTGTACTTGACTCATGGTAAAGACTTCTGAGCTCATATTGGTCTGCTCAGCCACAATTGGATGCACTGTTCATTAACCCTGACATAGTAATGTCCGTTTGGTCCTCTTTGAGCATGAAGGACAATAACCACCAACCAACTGTCTATTTGGTATAAAGCCCAGTGGTAAGGGCTGGAGATTCAAAAGAAAAAAAAAACAGTAAATGATAATCCCTCCCTCAAGGAGCACACAGCTTAATGGAGGAGATAACAAGCAAAAAAAAATGTATAAACAAGGTATATACAGGATAAATAAGAAATAAATATATGTATATATATATATTCTTTTAAAATAGCTTATTTTACAAGATTGAATTTAGTTGTCATTATAAAGAAGCTAAGAAAGTCAGCAGTTAGAGTTGATGACAGAGGATATTTCAGGCACAGAGGAGAAAAAAAATGATCAGAACTGAAAGATAGACTGTCTTGTTCATGCAAAAGCCAGGAGGCCAGTATCACTGGATAGAAGAGTATGTAGTGGGGTATAAGACACAAAAAGACTAAAACAGTGTGAAGGGTAGGGGTAAGTGGGTTATGAAGAACTTTGAACATCAAACAGAGGATTTAATTTTGATCCTGATGTTATATTTGATAGGAGACACTAGGGTTTATTGAGTAGGGACATTGTCATAGTCATACATTCACTTTAAGAAAATCACTTTGTCATCTGAATAGAGGATGTATTGGAGTGGAGAAAGACTTGATGCCAGCAGACCTACTTGGAGGCTATTGCAATAATTGAAGTATAAGGTAATGGTGATATCAGAGGAGAAAAGAGTTAAATTTGGAAGATGTTGCAAAGATAAAATCAGTAGGTCTTGGTGACAGATTGAATATGAGGAATGAAAGGCAATGAGGATTCAAGGATGACATCTAGGTTGTGAGGTTGTGACACCTGGGAGGAGGGTGGTGCCCCAGTGGTATTAGGGAAGGCAGGAGTGGGGAAGGGTTTAAAGGGAAAGATAATGAGTTCATTTTTGACATGTATTTAAGATGTCTTCTGGAAATTCAGTTTAAGATGTCTGAAAGGCAATTGGAGATGCAAGACTAGAAGTCAAGAGAAAGGTTGATCAGTTTGAGAATCATCAGCAAAGAGATGATAATTAGGTGGAGCCAAGATGGCAAAGTAAGCAGTGACTTGTTGGAGGTCTCTCCCAAACCCTTCCAAATACCTGTAAAAGAAGGTTCTAAACAAATTCTAAAGCAGAAGAACCCACAAAAAGATAGAGTGAAACAAATTTCCAGCCCAAGACAATCTGGATGGTTGATCAGAAAGGTAAATTGTGCTGGGCAGGGAGAGGAACCCAGTTCAGCATGGGTGCACAGACAAAACAGGCCTCAGTGAACCTGGAGCAGCCCTGAGAGGGCTGAGTAATCATGGGGACCTGTGGTGGTTTCCAGACTTCTCAACCCTTGAACACCAAAGACAACTTAGAAGGTCAAGAGGAAAATTCTGTGCCTGCAATGAGAGAGAAGCTTGGTCCCAGCCCCAGTCCCCAAGCATAGCCCTAGGGCAGTGCCTGCTTCTGGAAGCTTCTGGCCCACAGACTGAGGGAGAATTGAGTGGCTGATCAGAGGGGTATTTCAGGGATCTCTTTGCTGGTGCAAGATTCTCTTGCTTTGCCTGTGCTTAGATTTGGGTCACAGTTCTGGGTGGTGGTCCTGGGGCAAGGAGGAGTGCTGGCATGGTGGAGCTTGTTGTAGTGGTAGAGAGGAAATCTTCCTCACAGTTCCAAGACAGAAAAGAGTGCTTGTGGTCACTCATAGAACAAATCACAGGCCAGGAAAGGAGTAAACACATAGCCGTTGATTGTACCACCTTGGAAGAAATGTAAATTTACAGGTCCCTAGAAGTATCTCTAAAAACAGCTTCACAAAACCCCCAAAGCTTGGGACAGTACATTTTCCACACTGGAAACAGACTCCTATCTTAACAAAGAGTTTAAAACTCAAGTAATTGGGGGCAGCTAGGTGGCACAGTGGAGAGAGCACCGGCCCTGGATTCAGGAGGACCTGAGTTCAAATCCGGCCTAAGACACATAACACTTACTAGCTCTGTGACCCTGGGTAAGTCACTTAACCTCATTGCCTAGCCAAAAAAAAATGTAAAACTCAAGTAATTGGCTGGGAACATGAGCAAACTGTGCAAAAAAGGGTCAGAAAATAGATTCTTCCTTTGGTGACAAAGAAGATCAAAATGTACAGTCAGAAGAAGACAACAAAGTCAAAGCTCCTACATCCAAAGGCTCCAAGAAAAATATGAATTGGTCCCAGGTCATGAAAGAGCTCAAAAAGGATTTTGAGGAGCAAGTAAGAGAAGTACAGGAAAAACTGGGAAGAGAAATGAGAGTGATGGAAGAAAATCATCAAAAACAAGTCAACAGTTTGCTAAAGGAGACCCAAAACAATACTGAAGAAAATAATACCTTAAAAAATAATGTAACCCAAATGGCAAAAGAGGTTCAAAAAGCCAATGAAGAGAAGAATGCCTTCAAAAACAAAATTGGCCAAATGGAAGAGAAAGTCCAAAAGCTTACTGAAGAAAATACTTCCTTAAAAATTAGAATGGAGCAATTGGAAGCAAGTGACTTTATGAGAAACCAAGACACTGTAAAACAAAACCAAAAGAATGAAAAAATAGAAAACAAAGTGAAATATCTCATTGGAAAAACAACTGACCTGGAAAATAGATCCAGGAGAGATAATTTAAAAATTATTAGACTATCTGAAAGCCATGATTAAAAAAAAAGAGCCTAGAAATTATCTTTCAAGAAATTATCAAGGAAAACTGCCTTGATATTTTAGAGCCAGAGGGCAAAATAGAAGTGGAAAAAAATCCACTGATCACCTCCTGAAAAAGAGATCCCCAAAGGAAAACTCCTAGAAATATTGTAGCCAAATTCCAGTGTTCCCAGGTCAAGGTGAAAATATTACAAACAACCAGAAAGAAACAATTCAAATATTGTGGAAACACAATCAGGATAACACAAGATTTAGCAGCTTCTATATTAATGGACCTCAGGGCTTGGAACATAATATCCCAGAAGACAAAGGAGATAGGATTACAACCAAAAATCACCTACCCAGCAAAACTGAGTATAATCCTTCAGGGGGAAAAATGGTCATTTGGTAAAATAAAGAACTTTCAAGCATTCTTGATGAAAAGACCAGAGCTGAATAAAAAATTTGATTTTCAAATACAAGACTCAAGTGGAACATGAAGAGGTAAACAGGAAAGAGAAATCATAAGGTAGTTATTAAGGTTGAACTTTTTACATTCCTGCATGGAAAGATGATATTTGTAACTCATGAGACCTTTGTCAGTATTAGGGTAGTAGCAGGGAAAAAATTATATGTATATATATATAGATATAGATATAGATATAGATATAGATATTTAGATAAATAGAGGGCACAGGGTGAGTTGAAGATGAAGGGGTGATATCTGGAGAATAAAATTAAGGGGTGAGAGAGGATTATACTGGAAGAAGGAGAAAGGGAGAGGTAGAATGATGTAAATTATCTCACATAGAACAGATAAGAAAAGGCTTTTAGAGTAGAGGGGAACAGAAGAAGGTGAGAGGGAATGAGTGAATCTCATTCTCATTGAATTTGGCTTAAGGAGGGAATAACATACAAACTCAATTGGGTTTGGAAACTTATCTTACCCTACAGGAAAATAGGGGGTAAGAGGACAAGAGAGCAGCAGAATGATAGAGGGGAGGGCAGATTGTGGGACGGGGTTATCAAAGCAAACACTTCTAAGGAGGGACAGGGTCAAAAGAGAGAATAGAATAAATGGGGGGCAGGATAAGATTAAGGGAAATACACTTATTTTTTCACAACATGACTACTATGGAAGTGTTTTGCATGACTACACATGTAAAACCTGTATTGAGCTGCTTGCCTCCTCAAGGAGGGTGGGTGGAGAGGGAGGAAGGGAGAAAATTTGGAGCCTAAAGTTTTAAAAACAAATGTTAAAAAAAATGTTTTCACATGCAACTGGGAAATAAGTTATATAGGAAATGGGCTATAGAAATCTATCCTGCCCTACAGGCAAATTGAAGGCGTAAGGGATAAGAGAAGGGTGGGGGAGAGGTAGACGGGAGGGCAGATTAGGGGAAAGGGTATTCAGAATGCATACCATCTTAGGGTGGGAGGAGGGACGAGATGGGGAGTATTTTTGGAACTCAAAATCTTGTGGAAATGAATGTTGAGAACTAAAAGTAAATAAATTAATAATTAAAAAAAGAGATGGGAATTAAATTCAAGGGAGCGTTCGAGATAACCAAGTTAAGTAGCAGAGAAGGAGAAGAGAGGAAGGTCCAAGACAAAGCCCTGTGGAACATTAAGAGCTAGATGGCATGGCCTAGATGAAGATCTAGCAAATGACTTTAAGGAATGATATGATAGGGATGAGTTGAACCAAGAGTCAGGCCAAAAACCTAGACAGAAGAAAAAATTGAGAATCTAGTGATCAAAGGCATTTATTTGTGTGTTTATGTACACACACACACACACGCATATATATATATATATATGCATGTGTGACTATGTCTATACAAATACATCTATCTATATATATATATATGAATGTATTATTTTTCTATCTAAGATTTTCTTTCCCCGCCAATAAAAAATAAAAAGTATATAACCTCTGTGAGGGCAGGTTACTTATTTTTTTACTTTGCATTCATAGTGCTTAGAACATTGCCTAGCAAACTGCACATTCTTTATACATAATTATTGCTTCAAATGGAATATAGAAATAAAATATTATTGATATGTTTATTCATGTCTATCTGCTTGGAGAAATAATTTGCATAACTATATATACATGCATATGCATGTATATACTTGCATATACATGTAGAAATGTTTCTTAACTGATTCTTTATGACATTAAGTTGATTTATAAATGACAGCCCACTATTTGTACATCTTTATTCAGGTTGTTATATTGAAAACTTGATTTCAGATTGATAATTATGGTTGGCATCAACATTTGTTTATTACCAGCAATTGTTTCATTAAGCATTTATAGAGAGCAATATTCTATCCTGTTTCATTTCAGACACATAACATGGATTTAAAAGGAACAGCATAAACCATTAACCTTAATCCATCTATTTGTTTAATAATAATGAATCTATTCCTCTGTATTCCAGAAAATTAAATTAAATCCAAGAGTAAAAGAACTTTACAATTTTCAAGGAGCTATTCATGTGACTACATTCCAATTTTATGTGAGTGCTGAAAATTCTTAGTAGCTTTTCTTTTCTGATAACTATTTTCAGCAGTACCTTTAAAAATGGATCCTTTAAATTGAAATTAAACAGTACCTAACTGAAAATCAACAATAAAATTTCAGAAGCTCCTGCAAGGGGTTTAGGGTGGGAGAAGGAAACAACCCCCCTCCCACATGTCCCTTTTCACAACAATATAGAAATGCTTTCAAATATCAAGAGGCACAAGCAGTACATTTATATTCTGACTTTGACAATAAGTGTGATGGGAAATATCAAGGAGAAGCTATGTTTGCTTAGGGCTATGTTAAAACCAAAGAACCCATATAATATGATCCTGAAAGAGCCAGGACTGATATGAAATAGTGATCCAATCATTGAATAGAAAAATATTAGAGCTGGAAGGCTCTACAGAGACAACCTATTTCCATTCTTTTGTATTAAAAATGAAGAAATTGAGGCACAGAAAGATGACAATTCCTTGTCTGAGGTCACACAGCTAGTTACTAGCAAAATGGGGATGAGAAGACAGCTTACATAGTAGACAGGAGTACCGGAAGGAAGGTCAACATTAAAACTGCATCTATTATTTATTAATTGTATTACCAATAACAAGTCAATTCACCTATTTAAGCTTCAGCTTCTTCAACTAAAAAATAAGAATAATAATACCTTTGAACTTACCTTGCAGGCTTATTATGAAGTCCAAAATAGCAATAATGAGGTGTAGTTGTATAGTAGAAAGATGTCTGGATTTGTAATCAGAGATTGAAACTCTAATTCTGTGACTCAGTTGACCTATGTGACTTTGTGAAAATTCCTTAACAAACTTGTCATCAGCTTTCTTACCTGTAAGATGAGATGATTGAGTTAAATGGCCTCTACTATCTTCCAATTCTAAATCTATAATTGAACCTGTATGTATATATGCATGCTAACTCTAATTAAAAATTACACAAAGTTGTTCATTTTTACAATGTTGTTGCTATAATATAAATTGTTCTACTTCTGCTCATTTCAATCTGTAGCAGTTTATACAAATATTCCAAGGATTCTGAGACTATCTCAATCATTTCTCATAGAACTCTGATTAACACAATGAGCAATTTTGAGTTCCAAGAACTGATGATGAAAAATGTTATCCATATGACAGAGAATTATGGGCTAAATATGCAGAATGAGACATACATTTTTAGACATGGACAATGAGGGAACATGTTTTTCTGGGTTATGAATATTTGTATTTTGCTTTCAGGGTGATGGAAAGGATTAAAAAATACTGATTAGTTGAAAAAATAATTTATATATGTATATATACATGCATAAATACACATATATGTATGTACCTAAGTGTCTTTTGTTTTTTTTAATAACAGTCATTCTGTCCCCTAAACTCCTCTCCTCTACCCTGTAACAATGAATAACAGTTAAGAAAAAACTGACCAATATACCACCCCTATCTGGCAAGATATTAAACATTGCACTTACATTCCTACATACCTATAGCAAGAAGAGGGAAATTTGATCTGTACCATTTGAATTTATTTTCATTTTCTTTTATGTTGATGTAGTCATTATCAATGTTCTACTGTTTCTATATTTTGCTTCAGTTCATATATGTGTATGCATTTTCTCAGAAGTCCTCACATTCGCTTTTTTTTACAATACAATATACCATTATACTCATTTACACTAATTTGTTTAAAGATTGTCTAGTCACCAGGTGCTAGTCTTGTTTTCAGATTTTGCTACCAGACAAAAAAGTACACACACACACATACACACACACACTTACATATATGTACATATGTATACAGACATATGTATATATTCCAAACTCATATGTTTCAGGGACCCATCAATCTAAGAGGCCTAGACTTTATATGGTTGATGTTTCTTATATCCTTAGGTGAGCAATAAGCTGTCAGGAAATTCAGGGCAAATCAGGGCTTAGGGATAGCATTTTAGCCTTTTTTTAGAAAAAGCTAATCCCTGTTG
This sequence comes from Vombatus ursinus, assembly GCF_900497805.2. Taxonomy (NCBI): domain Eukaryota; kingdom Metazoa; phylum Chordata; class Mammalia; order Diprotodontia; family Vombatidae; genus Vombatus; species Vombatus ursinus. Next base: position 59,859,985 of record NW_020954590.1, read on the forward strand.
CAAAAGGGAAGGAGATAGGTCCTGGGCTTAAATAAGGGACATATGTGCCAATCAAGTTGTAAGAAGAGTTTTGTTTCCTTTTAGCCAAAACAAATCCCTGTCACAGGAGAGAAAGAAGAGAGATGCCATGTTGCAGGGCAGCCCTAATATATAGTATTAGTCCTTTTAAACTTACTATGCTACTTCTGGTAGGTGATCATAAATCAATATTTGAAAAGATTACCAAAGGCAATATAGTTCCACCCCCTCCTTTTAAAGATGAAAAATATGACAGTCAGGGAATTAGTCCCTAGTGATTTGCCCAAAGTCACATTAATAGTATCAATAATCATAGGCAGGATTTCAATGCACATCCTCTGACCTCAGAATGAACTCTTTCCAATATAACAAGCTGCTCCTCATTTTTAGTAAATTAATAAATAAATAAATACCATTTTCATATGGCTGCTAATTTGTATTTTTTCTCTGAAAGATGTTTGTTTATATGTTTTGACCACACGTATTAAAATTTTAATAGCTCTTAGTTGTATATACATAGGGCAAGTCCCTAAATGCCTTGAATTTCATCTTGTTTGGTTTGCTTATAAGTCGTTCTGTTTGTAAACCATAGTTTTGAAAGTTAAAAGCATTATTTTAACTTTGGGAATGATGAATACTCAAGATCATAGGAGCTATTAAGTGAGGTCTAGTATCTAACACAAGAGAGATGATCCCTGGTTATGATTAAAGTACTCAAGATCATAGGAGCTATTAAGTGAGGTCTAGTATCTAGAACAAGAGAAATGATCCCTGGTTAGCCAGCATATAGAGCACTGTGTTGAGTTTCTAATCTGGAGAATATCTATGAGTGGGAGATAAGAATCATCAGAAGTCTGAATACTATGCCATTTGAGGACAAATTGAAGCATCTGAGATTGTTTAACATGAAAATAATTCTGCTATTGTTTCTGCTACTACTAAAAGCAACATTAGTAATAACAACTGACATATAATGTTTTAAAATTTCCAAATATGTCAATCAGTTTTCATAGACATGAAAGAATGTTATTTAGAAGAGGTTTTAGACTTGTTCTCTTATGCCTCAGTGGGCAAATATGGGAGCAGTCATGAAAGTGAAGAGGCATATTTAGGCTTGATATATGAGGAAAGAAAACATACTCAGCAATTAGAGTCATCTAAAATTTGAATGAACTGCATCATGGGATTGTGGATACTCCATCACTAGAGACCCTTGTTAGATATACTGCAGAGTAGAATCTTATCCATCTATGGATTTGACTGGATGTCTTCTAGGGTCTTTCCAACTACAAGATTCTATGATTTTCTTATGAATCTTGACAGAATATTTCAAAGAAAGTTGAAAGACTTATTATGAGTGAAAGATAATTTTCTGCAAATGGACTACCAGTATATCTATGGCTAATAATGTCAACAATTTGGTCAACTCCTTTTCAAAGATTCATGAGTTTGTAAGGACCAACCTCTTTATGGAATGGCTACTTTTAAATTATGTCTTTGATTGCTTATTAATAAAGTGAATCTGTAACATTATTCTTAGTTTAATCATTGAATGCTAAAAGAACATCAAACATTGTATAAAGAAAGAACACTGCTACAAGAACCGGAAAACTTGAGTTCTAGTTTCACTTTACCTTTATAATGCTCAGTTGGCTTTCCTTCGAAATGGTGATGATTCCTTAACTTTCTAAAATGTAAGGGATTCAAAAGATTATCTGAACTCAAGCTGGAATTATTCCCAAGAACTACTTTGTAAATGCTAAAAATTTATATAGATGTGAGTTGTTATTGTTCTCATTTTGAGGGAAATAATGAGATTGTCAGGCAGACTTACAATGTCCCCAAAGCCTTAGTAGTTCAGTTTTGTTCAGAATTCTTCCTGCCCAAACTGAAACTAAGTATAACTACCTAGGCCATTCCAATTGCATTCTGTTTGCAGAATAAAATTCAGTACATATAGCTAATGTTTAGTAAGTACATCTCTTGCTATCTTAAAGAGATTTTTATTAAATGCACAATATTTCTAGTTAATGTTTGCCATCATTGAGAGTCAATGTGGTATGGTAGATAGAGATCCTCAGAACCAAGAATACTTTGGTTCAAATTGGGCCTCTGATATAAGACTGACTGTGATCCTGGACAAGTCTCTTAACCTCTTAGCACTCTAAGGAACTCTCTAGGACCATATAAATTGCAAAGAAGGTTCCAATCTGCATTAGTAGGAATTTTTTCATCTGGGAATTCCCTTTAACCATGAAATTCTGTTCCTACTCATGTACTCCATTAAAGCAAGTGTCATAGTAATCACATTTTGAATACTGAACTTATGGTGAATTGTATTTAAAAAAATATTCCAGGTGAAAAATGTCCTTACCATATATTGCTGAGCAGACAAATAAATTTACCGTGAATAGAGCCTCTTTCATACAAAACCCCACAGGGAATGTCTGATAGGAAAATATTCTTTCATTATAGCATCATCCGCAGTGAAATATCTGTAGTAGATAAGAGACTTAGTGCAGGTCACAGCTTCACACAATTTGACCCACAATATGGGTCCATGTAGGGCCATCTCTAAGACTCATAAGTCCCAAGTTTTTTGGATTATTTTCATTTTTTTATGCTAAAAAGCAACAGAAACAGCTCACAGAGCCATATTCAAAAACTTAAAAAAAGAAAAATATCAGAACATGCACAAACAAAAAATATGTATTGTCTCATTAGATTCTTAAGCTCCTCAAGGGCAGGAACTGCCTTTCTTATACTTATTTCTATCCCTAGTACTTAGCAGTATCTGGCACAAAGCAGGGACTTAATAAATTTTTATTTTATTGTCTTTTACAATAGCTAGATGGTGCAGTGGATAGAGCACTGGGCCAGAAACCAGAAGGACCTGAGTTCAGATTTGGCCTCAGACACTTATTAGCTGTGTGACCCAAGACAAACCCTGTTTGCCTCGGTTTCCTCATCTGTAAAATGAGATGAAGAAAGAAATAGCAAACTATTCCACTATATTTGACAGGAAAACCCCAAATAGGGGCAGCTAGGTGGCATGGATAGACCTCCAGCCTTGGAGTCAGGAGGACCTGAGTTCAAATCTGGTCTCAGATACTTGACACTTACTAGCTCTGTGACCCTGGGCAAGTCACTTAACCTCATTGCCTACCCAAAAAAAAAAATAGAATCAGACATGACTGATCAAATTGACTTTTTGTGGGGCAGCTAGGTGGTGCAGTGGATAGAGCACCAGCCCTGAAGTCTGTAGGACCTGAGTTCAAATCTGGCCTCAAACCAAACACTTGACACTTACTAACTGTGTGACCCTGGGCAAGTTGCTTAACCCCAATTGTCTAAAAAGGAAAAAAAAAACAAATTGACTTTTTGTCTTGATGTACTATCTTTTGTTTTAACTACATGGCATAGACATGAATACAATATTGGTCAACACATGTCAGGAATTTTCCCTTTGCCCCTTATGTTTAGGGGCACCATTTTTTAGTTAAGGCAACTGAGGCTGACTCCATCCATACTTTAGGCATATCAGTACAAAAAGGAGAACAAATTCTTAAAGATGAAAAAGTGAAGACTATCTCTGGATCAGTTGGTGAAGGTTAAGAGGAAATAGTAATGATGTAGAACACCAGTTGAAGTGAATCTTAGTAAAGGAGTTCCTGGACTAGATGAGATTAGGAAACAAGTTGTAGTGAAGTAAAAGTACTCAGAGGCACAAGCACACAAGAAGAAAACAATCGAATTTTACCAAAACCATTAGAATTGGTGTCAAGGAGCAGACATAAGAGAGTCAGGGAATCACAGATGCCAGATCTGACAATTTGACTCATTGTCTCCTTTGCTGTCATTTGTAAGGTTAGGCAGAAAAGGGGTGCCCATGATTGATGCCCACTCCTTATTTGGTTCTGCTTAAAATGTTTAAGCTCTTCTATAAACCATATTCAAACAGTTGTTTTTGTTTGTGGGATTTTTTTTGTTTTCTTTTTTTTTTATTAATTTATTTTGATTTATCAATAATCACTTCCATATGCTTTTGAGTTTAAAATTTTTCTCCCCCTTCCTCCCCACCACCCTCCCCAAGACAGCACATAATCTGATATAGGCTATACATTTACATTCATATTAAACATATGTTCACATTAGTGATGTTGTAAGTGGAAATTAAAACCAATAGGAGGAACCATGAGAAAGAGGAAACAAAACTCAACAGAAGAGAAAAAATTAGCAATTTGGCTTCCATAGTTCTTTCTTTGGGTTTGGATAGTATTTTCCATCACAAGGCCTCTGGAGATGTCTTAGATCCTTGTATTGCCAGGAAGGGTTAAGTTTATCAATATTAGTCATCTTGCAACGTGACTGTTATTGTGTACAACGTTCTCTTGGTTCTGTTCACTTCACTCAGCATCAGACCATACAAGTCTTTCCAGGTTTTTCTGAAGTCAGCCTGTTCATCAATTCTTATAGCACAATAGTATTCCATCACATCCATATGCCACAATTTGCTCAGCTATTCCCCAATAGATGGGCATACTCTCAATTTCCAGTTCTTTGCCACCACAAAAAGAGCTGCTATGAATATTTTTGTACATGTAGGTCCTTTTCCCATTTGTGTGATCTCTTTGGGATACAGCCGTAGAAGTGCTATTGCTGGGTCAAAGGGGATGCACATTTTGATAGCCCTTTGGGCATAGTTCCAAATTGCTCTCCAAAATGGTTGGATCATTTCACAACTCCACCAACAATGCATTAGTGTTCCAATTTTCCCACATCTTCTCCAGCATTTATCATTTTCATGTTGGCCATTCTGATAGATGTGATGTGGTACCTCAGAGTTGTTTTGATTTGCATTTCTCTAATCAATAGTGATTTAGAGCATTTTTTCATATGACTATAGATGGCTTTAATTTCTTCATGTGAGAACTGTCTGTTCATATCCTTTGACCATTTATCAATTGGGGAATGGCTTGTATTCTTATAAATTTGACTTAATTCTCTACATATTTTAGAAATGAGGCCCTTATCAGAGAGACTGGTGGTGGTAAAAATTCTTTCCCAATTTTCTACCTTCCTTAGTTGCATTGGCTTTGTTTATGCAAAAACTTTTCAATTTAATGTAATCAAAATTATCTATTTTGCTTTTCATAATGTTCTCTATCTCCTGTTTGGTCATGAATTCTTCTGTTCTCCATAGATCTGACAGGTAAACTATTCCTTGCTCTCCCAGTTTGCTTATAGTATCAGCCTTTATATCTAAATCATGAACCCATTTTGACTTTATTTTGGTATATGGTGTGAGATTTTGGTCTATGTCTAGTTTCTGCCATACTCTTTTCCAGTTTTCCCAGAAGTTTTTTCAAAGAGTGGGTTCTTATCCCAGAAGCTGGGGTCTTTGGGTTTATCAAAGATTACCATAGTCATTGACTACTTTTTTTTTGCTTTTTTTTGTTTTTAAGAGCAAGTTGTAGTTTAGGGACAAGTGTTGAAATCCACATAGAATCCAGAATTTTGTTCAAAGTGGCTTAATCATTTAGGAGGACAATGCCAACATGATAAAATTACAAACACAAAAAGAATTTCCCTGGAGATGTCAGAACCAAAGCCAATGTCATCCAACAGGATTATTGTCTAAGAAGGGGCATAAAGGGTGCAAGCTGTTTCCAGGTCAATAAAAAACTAGTCCAAGATTAGGTACATAGGAAATTTTCCAACAGAGGGAGGATGAAAAATGATGAGTTTGCAGCACTGAGTTGACAGGATTTTCTTAGGGTGGGGGTGAAGCTATAGCTCTCATTCTGGCTTTTATCTGGGTCTGCCCATATTCTTTGGCACTGCAATATAAGTGTCTGCACCTGTGTCACCCCTTGGGGAAGGGTTAAAATTTGCTGTGCAGGCTAAATGCTGAATAAAAATAAATCTATTCCATATATCAGGGTTTTCTTCTTCTTTAACAGATTGGCTTCTGCTAACCTAGGGGCATATAGGCACATGCTAAGAATAGGATCACCATATACACATGGTTGATTTATCTACTGGGTAGTCTGGCTCTGGTTTACTGGAAATGAGACAGGTTCAGGGTATCAGCTGCTGCTTAGGTGGATATGCTTTGGATTTGAGAACAAAAAGGGGAAAATCTACTTAAAACAACTCAATTATGTAAAGATCACTAGATCCAGACCTCCCCTCCTTCCCAAATGATCATAGTTACAAATTCATTATTATATTAATATTCTTTATTGTTGTACACCTAGTTAGCAATTTATGTTAATAAGACATAGGTCATAAATCTGAAGCTTATGTATATCATGAGTATGTCATACAAAATATATTTTGCTTTGTTCCATGGACACACACTACACTTCTTTGCCCATCATTCTGTCTTGCAAATGTAGACTACTGGCAGCTACGTAGCTCAGTGGATAGAGTGCTGGACCTAAAGTCAAGAAGATCTTAGTTCAAATCCAGCCTTTAGACACTTAGTAGCTCTGTGACCCTAGTCAGGTTACTTAACCTCTGTCTCAGTTTCCTCAATTATAAGATGAAAATAATAATAGCACCTACCTCCCAGGTTTCTTGAGAAGATCAACTGAGATAATCTAGTACCTGGCATATATAAATGGTATCAAGGCCCATATAGTATAAGGGCTATCTCTCACATGTAGCATTGGGGAAGGGGATGTTGCCATGTAGCACAAAGGTAGGCAGAATAGAAATAGCTAACCTCTTCTTCCCCAGCCTTCTTAAAGGTACACTTTAATTCCTGCCAGGATGAGAAGAAGGAGGATAAGAGCCAGATACCACTCAGCTCTCCTCAGAGAAAGGGTCTGCCAAACTGGGATTATATCAATCTGCTTCCTTAAATATTGCTAGTTTAGAAGATGTGATCTAGTTCAAGCTGACTTCTTATCAGTGTTTCATTATTGGGGGGAAGCAGTAGCCCACCATTTATAGAGGTGACCTTTTTCCCAATAAATACCATTTCTACAATGAACATACATAGCACTTAGCCAAAATATTTCATATATTAATAGATAGCAAAACAAAAATCAGAGAAGGTATGTATAGGAAAATATATACTAGACAATACAAAGTGGGAACAAGGCAACTCAGCTTACCCAAGAGCAAAAGTTTCATATCTCATCCCAGGGGAAGTTTATCAAAGTCTCTAAGTGTAGCAAGTTAGGGATAATGACTTGATGGAGACTACCAGGTCCTCTCATGTCTACCCAGTCTTTTCCTTCAACAACCTCTCATGTCTACCCTCTCAAAGTTAGAAGACAGAAGTGCCCAAAGACACTACAGGGGCTGCAGTGACTTGAAAACTCTGAAGAACTCAAAGAAGAGTAGAGTAATTTCCTCACTTACCACTTCTGCACTTTTCACACACAGAGATCTTGATTCTCACTAATAAGGAAAGAGTCCCATACCAATGGACTTTGGGATTGCATTTACAAATATATATTGATGAGTAAAGAAAGACAGAACAGATTCAAAGTAGGTAAATTATGTGCCAAATAATAATAATAACAATAATAATAAAACAAATAAATTGTAGAACAGGGATTTGAACCCACATCTTTGACAGCCTTTTTTTTCTTCATTCTTTTAGATGTTCTTTTATAAATGAAGGATGCCACATTACCCATAAATCTGTTAGTGATTTCCATTAAACTCAATAGAGGGGAATGGCTATCATCCAGTACACAGAAAATTATGAAGCTTAGAATTGTAGGATACAAGGCATAAAGATTAAGTCTCCCTAGGTCCCTGTTCTCTAACCACCAATTTTCTTTATTGCTGCTGAGGATCCCCTAAAGTGGGATGAGGGCAGGAAGCTGAGAGGCCTTTATTATAGCTACAATTCCCATGACCACCCTAACCATTGAAGTGTACCACAACATATCAAACATAAGATCGCAAATCCAAATGTTTCCCTGGACTTATAGTGTAAAAAGCTGCAGTTTGGCTAGGTCTCATGGCAAAGGGAAAACAGAAATGTCTCACATTGATTTTTTACAAATTCAAATATTTTCACCAGCTATAGCATTTGGCAGCAATAATGCCCATAATTATTTGGCAAGACAGAATCACATTCTAGGTATTCCCATTTTTTTTCATTTCTGACATATTAGAACTTTCCTAAAATATCCATTCTTATATCCAAAACTTGGTTATCTGGGGCTGAAATAAAACAAAATGGTGAAAATTTCTGAGAATCTAATAAACTTAGAAAATTTGTTTGCATGAATACTTCCCTTCTGATTTTTTTTTTGTCTTTCAGAGACTTTGAAGTTTACTAGAGCAGAGCAAATCAAAGTATGTTTCTAAGGAAGCACTATAACTAAAATGCTAATTATGGAATCATAGTTTTCTAAAAGCCTGTTGGACACTGCCTAGAAAGAACATTGTACACACAATGCTAGAGGCGAATAGAAAGCAATGATGAACACCAATTAATTTAGGACATGATTAATTAGGTAGCTAAAAGGTTTGGTATTTTTATGCAGTTTAACGATAAATGGTTTAGAGTTATTCAAAGCCATTGTTACAGTTTTTGGACATCACACTTTCCAGCCAAGTAATAATTTCTAGAGGTTTATCTTTTGTTCATTTATAAATTTGCCCTCAATTCACTTAATGAGAACTAATTTTCTTCTTGAATTGTCAGCATTAGCAGCGACACAGGACCAGGCTTTGATTCCAAAGTTACTATGCCACTCTGTTTTCTGATGAGTCATCCAACTGTTTCCCTATGTTTTCCTAATTTGCCTTTACTTACTTATTTACTTAGTTATTTGTGAGGCAATTGGGTTAAATGACTTGCCCAGGGTCACATAGCTAGTAAGTGTCAAGTGGCGTAGGATGGATTTGAATTCAGATGCTCCTGACAGCAGAGCTGGTGCTTTATCTGCCCCCACACCTTCTTTGCTTGTTTAGAAATGAACTGCTGTTAACTTTATATGACCCTTTGCTAATATGGGAGAACATTAGCAAATCTCATTTTTAAGGCTCTACATATACATTCCTATTAAACATTTTCACATTACTCATGTTGTAAAGAAGAATTGGAATAATTAGGAGGAACCACAAGAAAGAAGAAACAAAATAAAACAGAAGAGGAAAAAATAAGCAAATAGTATACTTCCATCTGCATTCAAACTCTATAGTTCTTTCTCTGGATGTAGATAGCACTTTCCATCATGAGACTTTTTGGAAATTTCTTAGATACTTGCATTGCTGAGAAGAGCTAAGTCTGTCAAAGTTAGTCATTGGACAACTTGGCTGTAACTGTGTAGAACATTCTCCTGTTTCTTCTCACTTCACTCAGCATTAGTCGATACATGTCTTTCTAGGTTTTTCGAAAGTCTGCTTGCTCATCATTTTTTATAACATAATAGTATCCCATTACATTCATATACCACAACTTGTTCAGCTATTCCTCAATTGATGGGCATCCTCTCAATTTCTGATTCTTGGCCACCACAGAAAGAGCTGCTATAAATATTTTTGTACCTGTGGGTCCTTTTCCCATTTTTATGATCTCTTTGGGATACAGCCCTAGAAGTGCTATTGCTGGGTCAAAGGGTATGCACATTTTTTTAGGCCTTTGGGCATAGTTCCAAATTGCTCTCCAAAATGATTGGATCAGTTCACAACTCCACCAACAATGCATTAGTGTTCCAATTTTCCCTCATCTTCTCCAACATTTGTCATTTTCCTGTTTTGCTGTGTTAGCCAATCTGATAGGTGTGATGTGGTACCTCAGAGTTGTTTTGATTTGTATTTCTCTAATCAATAGTGATTTAAATCATTTTTTCAGATGACTATAGACAGGTTTAATTTCTTCATCTGAAAACTGCCTGTTCATATCCTTTGACCATTTATCAATTGGGGAATGCCTTGTATTCTTATAAATTTGACTCAGTTCTCTATATATTTTAGAAGTGAGGCCCTTATCAGAGACTCTAGTTGTATAAATTCTTTCCCAGTTTTCTGTTTTCCTTCTAATCTTGGTTGTGCTGGCTTTTTTTGTGCAAAAACTTTTCAATTTAATGTAATCAAAATAATTCATTTTGTATTTCATAATGTTCTGTATCTCTTCTTTTTGGTCATAAATTCTTCTGTTCTCCATAAATCTGAGAGGTAAACCATTCCTTGCTCTTCCAGTTTGCTTATAGTATCAGCCTTTATATCTAAATTGTGTACCCATTTTGACTTTATTTTGGTATATGGTAAAAGATTTTGGTCTATGCCTAGTTTCTGCCATACTCTTTTCTTGTTTTCCCAGCAGTTTTTGTCAAATACTGAGTTCTTATCTCAGAAGTTGGGGTTGGGGGTTTATCAAACAGTAGATTGCTGTAGTCATTGACTACTGGGTCTTACATACCTAACCTATTCCACTGATCCACCATTCTATTTCTTAGTAAAAAGTAGTTTTGATGATTGCTGTTTTATAATACAATTTAAGATTTGGCATGGCGTGGCCACCTTCCCTAGCATTTCTTTTCATTAGTTCCCTTGATATTCTGGACCTTTTGTTCTTCTAAATGAATCTTATTATTATTTTTTCTAGCTCTATAAAATAATTTTTAGTAGTTTGTTTGGTAGAGTACTGAATAAGTAAATCAGCTTAGATAGAATTGTCATTTTTGTTTTATTAGCTAGGTGTACCCATGAGCAACTACAATTGTTTTTCTAATTATTTAGGTCTGACTTTATTTGTATGAAAAGTGTTTTGTAATTGTGTTCATACAGTGCCTGGGTTTGTTTCAGCTGGTAGACTCCTAAATATTTTATAATGTCTACAGCAACTTTAAATGGAATTTCTCTTTCTATCTCTTGCTGTTGGGCTTTGTTGCTAACATATAGAAAATGCCTATGATTTATGTGGTTTTTTTTCAATAGCCTGCAACTTTGCTAAAGTTGTTTATTATTTCAAGGAGTTTTTTACTTGATTCTTTAGGATTCTCTAAGTATATCATCATATCATCTGCAAAGAGTGATAGCTTTGTTTCTTCTTTGCCTATTCTAATACCATCAATTTATTTTTCTTCTCTTATTGCTAAAGCTAATGTTTCCAGTACCATATTAGTACCGAACAACAGTGGTGATAACAGACATCCTTTTTCACCCCTGATCTTATTGGAAATGTTTCTAGCTTATCTCCATTACATATAATGCTTGATAAAGGTTTTAGGTAGATGCTACTTATCATTTTAAGACAACTCCATTTCTTTTTTTCTTTCTTTCTTTCTTTCTTTTTTGTTTAAGTGAGGTAATTGGGGTTAAGTGACTTGCCCAAGGTCACAGACTCCATTTATTTCTATGTTTTCTAGTGTTTTCAATAGGAATGGGTGTTATATTTTGTCAAAAGCTTCTTCTGCATCTATTATTTTGATTACATTAAATTGAAAAGTTTTTGCACAAAAAAAAGTCAATGCAACCGAGATTAGAAGGAAAACAGAAAACTGGGAGAGAATTTATACAGATAATCATGTGGTTTCTGTTGGTTTTGTTGTTGATATGATCAATTACGCTGATAGTTTTCCTAATATTGAACCAGCCCTGCATTCCTGGCATAAATCCTACCTGATTGTACATACACACTCAATTGGGTATGGAAATCTATCTTACCCTACAGGAAAATAGTGGGGAAAAGGATAAGAGAGGGGCAATAATAGAAGGGAGGGCAAACTGGGGGAGGGGATAATCAGAAGCAAATACTTCTAAGGAAGGACAGGGTCAAAATAGAGAATAGAATAAATGGGCGGTGGAATAGGATGAAGGGAAATATAGTTAGTTTTTCTCAACATGGCTATTATGGAAGTGTTTCACATGACTACACATGTATAACCTACATGGAGTTGCTTGTCTTCTCAATGAGGGTGAGCGAGGAGGGAGGAAGGGACAGAATTTGGAACCCAAATTTTTAAAACAAATGTTAAAAATTGTTTTTACATGGGACTAGAAAATAAGATATACAAGCAATGGGATCTATCCTGCCCTACAGGAAAATTGAAGGGGAAGGGGATAAGAGAAGGGGGGGCATTGATAGAAGGGAGAGCAGATCAGGGGAAAGGGAATTCAGAATGCATGCCATCTTGGGGTGGGGGGAGGGGCAAGATGGGGAGAAAATTTGGCATTTAAAATCCTGTGGAAGTGATTGTTGAAAAGTAAAAATAAATAAAATTAATTAAATTTAAAGAAAAGAATGTAGCTGTCATTAACTTGGTGGCATAGATTTATCTCTATTAGTGTTCTCTATTTGAGCAATTCATTAACATGGGCCTATCAGAAAAGATACCTAGGGAAATAGAAAGCACAGGAAGAACACCTATAAAAACACTGCCAAATACAGTCAGACCACGGTTGTCTTTCTAATCTAGGTTCTACCTGGTTCCTTTGCCTCTCCTAAAATATACAATTATACAATAACAATATCATTCAAAATAAGCTCAAATATAAGCAATTTGAAAGCCTGTTACTTCCTATTTTTATGTTCCTTGAAGCCTTAGGGACCAAAGGAGAAAGTTGATATGCTTCTGAGGGCTAAAGCAATGCAGCTAGCTTACCCAGTTTTCATCAGTCTCACCTAATTTTCCCCTTCCCTAGCCTCAGCAACCCCAACCCCAGGTCTCATCAGCCTTACAATACTTAAACACATTACTCACTTAGCCATCCTCTAGCTTAGCTCTCTTACATTCTTTATGGGGTTGATATTCCCTTTTGTTAGAGTAAATTAAACCATAGTATATGCAAAGTATCTTAATAATCCAACTTCAAGGTGTCTGTGATGTCATTAATGTTGGTATTTCCTGCATCTATACAGATCACAACCCACTCATGGATTTTCAACCTGTGAAAATTCTGTCTATATTTTATTAGAGATTCTTTGAAGAAGCTTAACTCAACATTCCAAAGACCTTCTTCTAGATTCTTTTTAAAAATCTTATTTATAACAGTGGTACACAGCTTGTTCATCTTAACACAGAATCAGCCCACCTGCACTTCTAATTAAGCATTTCCATACAAAATCCTTTATGTCACTTAAGCACAGGTCAATGAAATTGGGAATTGTCTATTTACTTGTACCCAGCATGAATGTCTTTATTGAATTTTGGGTGAGGTATTCATGGACTTAAAATGTAGTGTGTTTATCTTTCAATACCTGAGTCTAATTTTAAAAAGGGACTGTGGTTTTTTTAATTGGAAAAATTTGTGTATCTTTTTAAAAATTGTGATTCTTATGTGTACACAAAATGAAAAGTACCAAACAATGCAAAAAATCTCCAAAATCACACCAGAATAAGAAAAAAAATGCCTAGTTTTATATCTTATATTCAGAACACAAAATTATTCTCCATTTTAAAAAAAATATATTTTTTGAACTGAGATTTAATCACTGAGTATTCAGATACTGAACCACAGGCAACTCCAGGTCTTGTTTTAACTGACTCTATAGACTTATCCACCTTTGGTTGCAACATATATAATTAATCAGATTTATATATTAACCATATAGTGATGTTTGTGTGTCAAGTCACCTTTTTTCGAGTTGTTGAAAAATAATGTTTGCTATGGCCAGTGAGTTATCTTTACAAAACTCTATTAGTCTCTACCCTGTTTCATTTTGTACCCCAAGGCCAAACTGTCCTGTTACCCCAATTATCTTTTGATTGCCTACTTTAGCATTCCAATTTTCTATAATGAATGCAACATCTTTTTTGAGGGATGTATTTCTAGAAGATATTGTAGGTCTTCATAGGACTGATCAACTTTGGCCTCTTTGACATCAGACTTGTATCACTGTGATATTGAACAGTTTCCATTGGATTCAAACAGATATCATTCTGTCATTTTGGAGATTATACTCCAGTACTACTTTTCTTACCCTTTCATTGACTATGAGGGCTTCTATATTTCTTCTAAGGGGTTCTTACTCACAATAGTATATGTAATTATCACCTCAATTAAATTCACCTGTTCCCACACATTTAACACCCATTGACACTCAAGACGTTGAAGTTTAGTCTTTGCATCTCCCATCTGACCACATCTAGTTAAACTTGGTTCATAGATCTTACATTCTAGGTTCTTATGCAATATTGATCTTTACGGCATTGTACTTTCCTTTTGTCAACAGATGCACTCACAGTTGAGCTTCCTTTCAGCTTTGACCCAGCTGCTTCATTAGTACTGGACCTACTTACAGTTGTCCTCTCTTCTTCCCCAGTAGCATATTGGAGAACTTCCGATCTGAGGGGCTCATCTCCTGATGTCATCTCTTTTATCACTTTAATACTGTCCATGGGGTTTTGTTGGCAAAGGTACTGGAATGTTTGTCATTTCCTTCTTCAATGGATCACTTTTTGCGTGTGTGTGTGTGTGTGTGTGTGTGTGTACATATATACAGGTGTGGATTTGTGTGTAAATGTATATGTGTATACTTTCTGCCATATTGTTAACAAACTCTTAGAAAGCTACCTATAGTTCTATGGCATACTTGGTTGTAATATTAAGCTGTGAATAAATGGGTCCAATCTGCCTATAAATCAACTTATGGAAGTATTATTTAGTCACTTTCTTTCTTTCTTTCTTTCTTTCTTTCTTTCTTTCTTTCTTTCTTTCTTTCTTTCTTTCTTTCTTTCTTTC
>NW_020954590.1:59874673-59954977 GCF_900497805.2 Vombatus ursinus
TTCTTTCTTTCTTTCTTTCTTTCTTTCTTTCTTTCTTTCTTTCTTTCCCTTTTTTCCATTTGAGAGGAAATATGATAATGGAAAGAGCACTAGACTTGAGGTCAAAAAGGGTAGGGTTAAGTTCTAGTTTCATCTTGTAATACTTGTGGTGACCGTAGGTAAACCACTTAATATACCCTAAGCCTATAAGCTGCAGTAAAGTACATATGTAAAATGAGGATATTTATATTGCTCATCATAAAAGGCTGTTACTAGGATAAAATGAGATTACATAGAATGTTTTAATGTAAACACTATTAATACAAAATATAGATAAATAGTGATAGAGGGGAAGGAAAGAGGAAGGATGAGGGGGACAGGAAAGAGAGGAAAGAGAAAGAAAAGGAATCGAGGGGATGGGAAGTTTTATTAATGTAAGAGCCCATGAGGAACTCCATCAATGGGGAAAGGCAGTAGATTTCCAATTTAAAGAATTAAAGAATTACCTAATGCATGGAACACATTAGTGATTTGCTCAGGGTCACTGTCGAAGGTCAGCTTTCTATAAATGATACCATATCGTTTCTAATTATAAATAGTTGTAGTAGTAATAGTAGTGGTGGTGGTGGTGGTGATAGCAGAAATGAAATTGAAAAATGTCAAAAGTGAAGATAAAGATTAAGCCTCCCTATTTCCCTAGAACCCCACTACTTGATGACATATGTTATAATATCATTTTAAATTAGTTACCCTTATTAGTAATTTGCCTATTCCTGCATATTGTTTCAGTGTTCATTAAGTGTCCATAGGATACCAAGATATCCTAGGGAGAATATCATTATCCCTATGAAGCTTAAATATCATGGCAAATGACAGGTTTTTACTTCAGTTTACCAAAGTGAATACATGTATCCATTCTGTTTGAGCCTGCAAAGTTGTAAAAATGTCAGAGAGAAACCTAATGAATATGGCATGAAGTTGGCCATATTAAAGTCTATGATTTTGCTTCTTTTTACTAACATTAATATTTCAGAAAATTGTCATATCAGAACCTCTATACAAAACACACAGTGAACACATGTCATTACAAACTAGGGTAATAAATGTGTTTTTTTTATTCCATAATTTTTTCAAATTTTAACCCTTAAGTGCAAAAATGAAAATTGTATTTAATTTGCTTTCTAAAAAAATTAAATATAGAAAGGAGAGTTTTGATATGTAAGGAAAGCATTAGGAAAATGCTAACTGTCAAGGTCTTCTTTCTATGTAGAGTGATATTTCATCCCTGCCCCGCCCCCAACATGCACACATTGTGTTTTGGTTTTAAGAATTCTGTTAGGAGTATATTTTATTTTTCTAAAAAATAAATAAGTAGAAGAATAAAAGTCAGTGGAAAAATAAACATAGGTGAATGAAAAATTGCATTAGCCATTGCCTTTCAAATATGCCATTCTGAGCCCCTAATTTTGGGAGTATTTATGTGTTAACTATGATATTTTCAAGTAGAAAGATTCCCTTTCTAAAAGCTTTCATTTTGTAGGATCTGAGAGAAATTACTTTTCTTTGAGTAATGTTAATTCCCAGAGGGTAGAAGGCTGAATTTTCTTTTAATGAAGCTGCCTACACAAAAATAAAAATTAAATTAAAACATATTTAATATTTCCCTTGCTCTGAAGAACAAATTCCAAACATGAAGGTCACTTGCAAACCAAGTGCTTTCAAGAGTGACCTGTCTAACCACTGTGAGTCCTGTCTTGATAGAAACGAGCACCTTAAACCATAAATTGGTGCTTTTCAGATAGGAACTGAAAAATAAACTGTTATAAAATTGTCAGCAGCTGCCAACCAGAGAACTAATTCTGTAATTTAGTGAGAAACTAAAAAGATCAAAATCACATTTCTACCTTTTAACAGGCCTTTGGCTGTCACACAGAAACTGCTAATGGCATCGTATAAGGGAAGGAAGAAGTAGAGGGCATAAGGCCACTTCATATTACTGGGAAAATGGCCATGCCTGTTCTTAGGCAGCTGTGAATGCTAAGAACAAAAGGCTTCAAACTATAGTGGTCTTGCTCTGTGAGATGTCAGTCAGGTAAGCTCATATAAGGAATTGCTATGATAACTATAATGGCTATTATAATTGGCAATAATTAGAGCACATTTGGTTAATACAGCATCTCTTTTTCAGAGCCTCAAAACCCTCTACATTCCTTTCTACCCTATTAATACTCCTTCTTTCCATTCGACTTCAAAATTAGATTCAGAATAGCTGGTCAACTATCAAGTTTTCACCATTCCCTCTTAGCCTGCCCGATTTGGTTAGTTGTCTCCTCCTTATAAACATGGTGCTGTGGGTAACTCCTTTTATGTATCCCAGTAAGTACCTTAGTTGTGAGACTATGGTTTTATGAGGCCACAATACTGACACGGATCACTGTGTAGTCTAAAAGGAGACACTTTGGTCCTTAACCTCCCAGTACCATTTGGCAAGTGTTTCTGACAGGGAACAAGCAGGAAGATGTGAGCAGATTAATACAAATATGTGAGAAGTAATGAGAAAAGCAGTCAGCAATGGTAATAGACATTTGAAGAAAAGGAAACAAAGATGTTCTTCTTTGTGAACTCCCCAGGGGAGCCTTATCTGCTACCTGATAAACAGGAGCCCATCTAGTCTTGTTACAGTTTACTCCCCTTCACATACTGTGCATTCTGGTGACACTCATTTTCTTTCTCATTCGTGACACTCCATTTCCCAACTCAGTGACTTTTTACTGTCTGCATTCCCATGTCTGGAAAGAGTTCCCTTCTCAGCTACATCTCCTGCTAACTGGGGTTCCTTGACATCATTCAAATCTCGGTTCAAATAATACTTTCTTCAGGAAGTCTTTCCTGGTCCTCTCCACTACTAGAACCTTTCTTCTGAGTTTAACTTCTATTTACACTATATATAACTGATATGGATATAGTCATTTGCCTGTTGTCCCTTCATTGGACTATGTGCTCCTTTTAAATGATATCATGTTGTATTAAGGAAATCACTTTCTCTGGACAGCAGAGGCTGCTGGTAGCACAGTAGGTACAGTGCTAGACCTAGAGGCAGTAAGAACTGAGTTCAAATTTGACCTCATATACTTCCTTAGCTTGTGTGACCATGGACAAGCCATCTAACTTCCTTTTGCCTCAGTTCCCTCAACTGAGAAATGGACCTATATGACCTATATGACAGGGTTGTTCCTGTGAGGATCAAATGAGGGTGATTTTTTTTAAAGTACCACACTGAGTGGTATTTAGTAGGTGCTATGTAAATATTTATTCCCTTCCCTTCTGGGAAGATCAAAGATTTTTTTAGTAAGCCTCCTCCCAAACTCCCTGTATAGACTTTTAACTTTTATTTCCCACCCTGCTTCCACTGCCAGCATGCTGCATTTGATACTATGTTTTGTTTTATTTTCCCTCTGGTTTCTTTTGATTAACATTCCCTATATCCAAAGCCTCAGGACTGTATACACCCCTACATTAAATAAACCACTAGAGCAGACATTTTCAGCTTAGGGATGATCTTAATGACTCCTTATGTTCTCTGTTTGTCAATTTCAGTTTTGAATGATTGGCCTGGCTTGGCCTTTTGTGTTTTGTATACGAAATTCTAGTTTGTTTTTAAGAATAAATCTGCCTTGTTTGCCTAACAATTAAGAACAATTTCTCTTTTAATTCATTTCTCTTCAAAGAAAGAAATTTATTTATCACTATATCTTGCTGGCTACCTGATTTCCTAACCTTAAATGACTGACTATATTTCAGGAAGTCAGGAAAAGCTTTCTTAGTCCTAGCCTAAGTAAACAATTTCTCAACATCATTCTAACATTTGAGAGGAAACTTTTCTTGCTTCAAACCATCTTCCTTAACGAATCTTCTCAAACTCTTGCTCTTATCATGGAATTTCCCTGTTCAGAAGCCTTCTCTGTTTTTGACTATTGGAAACAAACTTTGCCTAACTTTCAAGGTATTTCAATGGTAGAAAAATTCAACAAATACTTATTTAAATCCCTATTGGGTGAAGAACACCATACTAGGTACTAGGCTAATTTAAAAGTTAAAAGGAGATGTGATCCTCCCTCCATCTAGTGTTCAGTTTAACGTGGGGGAAACATAACACATACATAAATGATTAAAAACCCTAAAATAAAACATCTTTGAAGCATAACAAATGAACAAAATGCTATGTAAGAAGGAAGAGAGAAAGATGAAGTACATTAAGGAAGGTTTCATAAAGGAAGCGGCATTTACTTTGAACTTTCAAGAATTATTTAGGGGTGGCTACATGGCACAGCGGATAGAGCACCAGCCCTGAAGTCAGGAGGACCTGAGTTTCAATATAGTCTCAGACTTAACACTAAAAAAGAAAAAAAAAACATAAAAAAAGAATTATTTAGAATTCAACAGGGAGAAATAAAGTATGTTATTGTGCAATTAATCAACAAGCATTTATTGCCAACTTTGTATTGAAATTTCCTTTTAATATTAACAACCTGGCAAATATCAAGAATCATATATATTTCCCTATACAAGGAAACAGAAAAAAAGAATGCATATGAAATTTTGAATATCTACTACATTTGGCTCTTGTAAAAGTCTGTTTCAATTTTTACACTACAGGTTTACCACTATTCCTCCATTACCCCATCTGGTGGGCTGCTCTCTTCTCTGAACTATTTAAAAATTTCTTTGACATTCTTTTCTTTTCTTCATTGTTTTTACATATCATTGTTTCTTCTTTTCACTCCCCCCTAAAATCCATCCTCCAGGAAAAAAAATATCAATGTATTTTCTCTTTTTTGGGGAGGGGCAATCGATGTTAAGTGACTTGCCCAGGGGTCACACAGTGTCAAGTGTTTGGTCTGAGGCTGGATTTGAACTCAGGTCCTCCTGACTTCAGGGCCAGTGTTCTATCCACTGTGCCACCTAGCTGCCCCCCAATGTTGTCTTTTCTTGTAGCAAATAAGTATAGTCAAACAAAGCAAATTCACGCTTTGGGCTAGAAAATATAATTCTCATTTCGCACTTCTAGGCCATTAGCTCTCAGTCAAAATTTGGGAAATCAAAATTGTACTAATCATAATTCTTTAGTCTTCCACAGTTGTTTCCTTTTAAAATATTATCATCACCATATAAATTGTTTTGCTGGTTCTGTTCATTTAACTCTTTAGTTCATATTAATCCTCTCAGGTTTCTCTCTCTCTCTCTCTCTTTCTCCCTCTCTCACTCCCTCCATCCCTCCCTTCCTCCCTCTCTCCTCTGTCTTTCCCTCCACTCTCAGTCGTTATTTGTTAAAAGAAAATAATATTCTGTTGTGTTAATATTCCATAAATAACTCAGCCATTTCCCAACTGATGCATAGTCCCTTTGAAAAATGTTTTTTAAAGAAAACAAAGTGTTATTAATTTTTTTTAATGTATATAGTCCATTTCCTTTTGTTTTGAAACTCTTTTATATGCCTTGTCTCTTGTTGGGTTAAAATTATTTTCCAGAATGATTGGCCATATCCTATGTAAACCAACAGTGTCTTAGCTTACCTATACTCCCATATGGCTGTTCATTGTTATTTCCCTTTATTGCCATCTTTGCCACTCTGATAGGTTGGAGATAAAATATCAGAGTTGTTTTACTTTGCATTTCTATTGTTATTAGTGACTTGGGGGAAAATGTAGTTAATAGTAGCTTTTCTTTCTTCTTTTGAGAGTTGTTTACTCATATCATTTGATAAGTTATACATTGGGAAAAATATCTTCTTCTTATATATTTGAATCAATTCATTTTATATCTTGAATATCACAATATTTTGAGAAAATATTATTACAAAAATGCCCCCAATTGAATGTCATTTCTAAGTCTGACTGCAGTGATTTTGTTTATACAAGAAAAAAATAATTTTGTCTCCTGTGATCCCCTCTCTATTCTTCTTTTTGTTAAAATAATTCTTTCTCTTTCTAATGGTGAACAGCTTCTTCTCTTTCTCTCTAGTCTCTTTCTGATATGATTTTAATATCTAGATCACATCCATTTAAAATTCTCTTTGAAATATAGCGTAATAACTTTTCTCAATTTTTTTTTATTTTGTTGAATAATGTTACCTCATCCAAGTAGTTGGAGTTCTTCACTTTATCAAACACCATATTATTATTACTATTTATGTCTTCTATGTCTTATGCATATAATTTGTTCAAATGGCCATTTTTTTTTCATTTTTAGTCAATAACATTTTTATGGTACTGCTTTGCTAGACCTCAACTTCCTACAAAATTCTTGACCTTTTGTTCCTCCACATGAATTGTCTTATTGTTAGAGAAACCTAGAAGCAAAGATAGAGTAACCTCATGACTCTGAAAACACTCCTCTAACTCAAGCCATTTCAGAGCTAAAGTTATACCTTTTCCAGAAGATGGAAAACATGGGCAAAAGACAATGAGATAAAACATAGTTAAGGTGTTTAATGTCAGATCATTTAGGATTCACTTTATTAAATAGAAAAGTATTTACCTATATTTCAGCATACCCTTGGAGTATCATGTCCTTAAGTCATATAACCAATCTTGGTCCATTTACTCCCTTTAAGGATTCTCTTTTCCAGGTGGTCAAAGTTGAAATCCAAAGTTATTTCCATTAGTTAAAGCAACCAAAGAGACTTCTTGCTTAATCATGATTCCCCTAATCTGCTCAATGGGTATCTATCAAGGTCTTTTGTACGTTCCAATCATTGTCTTAATTCCTTCAGGAAGTTGCCTTTTGGGTTGATCAACAAAGAGGGGGCAGGAAATTATTCTGGAATTGATAATTAAAGACTTATAAGGTCTTTTTTCAGATTAGTCCATAGGCTTCAGACTGTGATCATTTTAAAATTCACTCAGTATTTCTAAAAGAAAGAGCAGGGAAGGAGATAATTTAATCCACTCTCATTGTTGTGAAGGCTTCCTTGAAGAGATATGACTTGAAAGAATCTACAAAAAGGTATGAGTTAAGAAGGGGAAACAGCAGAACAGCAGGGGTAAAGGACATTCCAAATTAAAAAGAAAAATAGCTTGAATGGACAGTCACACCAAATTTAGATTGTGAAATACAGCTGGTCAAAGCTGTGTGGCATTTGGTAGACTGCATAGCATTTCACAATTTTATTGACCTAAGTGAGAATCAGAGTTATAATGCTTAAAGAGCTGCTCTTGGAGACAGGTCTATCTGCGTTCACGTCAACAAATACTAGCTGTGTGACCCCAGCTAAGTCACTTAACCTCTTAATGTTTCCAAGCAGCTCATTAAGATTTAACATAGATGTTGCTTTAAGTTGTAGCAAAGATTCTGTTTTGTATAGTGGAGGAAGTTTTCATACTCAGATTTCTCAATTCCAATTGTATCATGGGTTTAGACTCCCACTCCCCAAATAAAGAAAATAGCCCAAGAATTGCATTTTTATCACTAGCATCAGCAAGATATAATGTAGGAAAAGCAAAAATAAATGTTTAATTCATTACTAATAATAAAAAAATTCTGGTCTATGACAGCTTTTTTTTTTCACCCAAAACCATGGTGTGGCTTAACAGTGGATGCTTATTACAAAGGATATGGTACATGACTGGTTTGCAAGGATTTCAGACTTTCATATCTTTCTAGGTGGGAAAAATCCTCTGAAGTACAGACTGGAACTTGAGAAGAATCTCCTCCACTGTGTCTCTAGGGCTCCTCTCATTTTGGACTCATCAGTCACATTCTTGATACTTCCTTGTTCATCCCACAGGCCTGAGCACTCTTACCACCCCCAGCTGAAAAATGGGGCCTGTTGGATGAGGAAGAAAGCTACCTGTCTGTCGGTGCATGCATTCTGACAATCATCTCACTCTTGGCACCAATGTTCAAGACAAGAAAGACATGTTGCCACTAAGCCTGTAGTGAGTTTGTTTCTGAACATGAAATGAACTTTACAGAAAAAAATCTTTAAATGGAAAATTACATCTGTCCCAATTCATTCAGTAAAAAGCTAAAGCAATTATCTGATAATAATTATAGTACTTTATAGCATGCGTAGAGTTTATAGGGGTGTCCATATTTCTACCATATAATCTGCCCAAATAGGGATTTAGAATAAGAGTATTAAAATGTGTTGGGTTTTAAAAGATGTGCACTAGTTTTCAACCTTCAGCAAAGTCTCATTTTAGCAGCAATAGAAATTATTTTAATAATTGTTAATTAAAATAAAAGGCTTACTTATTAAATATGATTTTTTTCAAATTCTTTCCTTTAAGAACTTGATTAGTTCCTAATGGGCTTTGTTTTAATATCAGTCCTATTATTTTTTGTGAAGCTTGTATTACTCAATTTGTTCAATTACTTTATGCATATATTATGCACATGGCATAATAGTATCATATTATTAAATGGGAGGTTGAGTTTTGTATCACAATTGTAATTGCATTTATAACAATATAATTAGTATTGATGCTGCAACTCACTCTTTCTATTTTGGTTACTTCAGGAAACTCATTGCTTGGTATTAGCACTGCAGAAAGACAAAGACTTAAGGAAATATCAAGTTTTTTTTTCCAAAAATTTTAAAGGACTCATTGTCACTGATGTGTATTAGAATTTGGACATGTGAATATTTTATAACCTATTCATCAAGTCATCAATTATTCCAGGCACGAGCATGGATAAAGACACAGAAATGGGAGAAGATAGAACAAGAATGGAGAAAAAAAGATTAGTCCAAATAAAACCATAAAGTATGTGAATTGGAATAAGATAATATAAAACTGGATAGGTAAGTTGGATTGAATTCTTGAAGGTCCTCCTGTCAAGCATTTATACTTAACTCAGTAGATGATAGTAAATCATTAAATGTTCTAAATCTAGAAGAGATTTGAACAGAGCAATAAATGGAAAATTAGAGATAGGATGAAGATTTAAGAGATTTTCATTAAAATTTATAGCAACAAGGGCCTAAATTTTGTAAGTTGTTGGGGAAGTAGAAATTAAAAGTTCAATAGAAGATGTATTATGAAAGTTGAAATATTAGTATTTTTTTTTAGCTGATTAGAATTGTGGGGTGAGGAAGGGAAGAAGAATGAAAGGTAACAAAGATTCTATGCTTGGGAAACTGGTAGAATTCTGATGCCTTAAAAGACATAGAGATATTGCACAGCAGAAAGGTTTTAAAGGTAAAATGAGTACAGTCTTAGACATGTTATGTTTTCTGTGCTGACATAACTTATAGATGGAGATATGTAGCTTTGATACATGGGAAGAGATTGGTGATAATTTGGGAATCACCTTCACAGAGATAGCAAAGAATGTGGGAATAGATGAAGTCCCCAAAGGAAATACTGTAGGGAGAAAAGAAAATCTGAAACAATACCTTAAAGTATAGACATTTTGAAGAATTGGAGCACGACAATAAGATAAACAAGGAAAATCTTTCTTGACTACCTTGTCAATGGAACTAAGCGGAGGTTACAGAGAAAGAAGATGTGTTCTACAATTCCAAATGCATTTGGATGTCAATGAAGTAACAATCACTAGTGACTTTGGAGGAAGATGGTTTAGTAGAGTGGCAGGAATGCAAGTAAGAAGGAAAGGAATCGAGAAGTAAATGAGCAGTGAGGAATTGAAGTAGCTAATGTAGATTGTTCTTTCAAAAGGAATTATAGAAATGCATCTGGTGGCACAGAGAATAGAGTATTGGTCCTGGAGTCAGGAATATCTGAGTTCAAATCCGGCCTCAGACACTTACAAGCTACATGACCCTGGGTGAGTCACTTAATCTTTATCTGCCTCATTTTACTCAAATGTAAAATGGGGATAACAGCACCTAGCTTACAGGGTTGTTGTAAGAATCAAATGAGATAAGATTTGTAGAGAGCTTAGCATGGTGCCTGGCACAAAGTAGGGACTATTCTCTCTACAGAGGAGTGAAAGCCAGAATGTGATATGTGAAGTTACCACAAAGTTAAATGAATGAATTCACTTGAATAGGAAAGAAATGGCTGTGTTTGTAAATTTAGAAGAAGGAACTGATAGCAGGGCAGAGATTAAATATGCATGAGAGACAGGGAATAATTGAGGGGAGAGTAACAAGGGATATAAAAGATGGCGAGAACAGGTAAAACAAAAAAGGAAGGGCTAGTTCAAGAGTTCAGAAGGCCAGCTCTTCCTCTGAGATGGCAGGTAAGAAAAAGATAATAAAGGCATTCAAAGTTTTAATAGGAGGGGAGTTTAGGGATTTCATATATAATAATCTAAATTTTCTTAGTAAGATGACTTAAAGTTACTAAATTATGGATTTATTTTTATGTGTGTATATGTATATATGTATGTGTTTATATTGTATGTATATATGTATGTGTATCTATCTATTTATCTATCTATCTATCTATCTACCTATCTATTTCTGTTTTTAGTTAAATGTTGTATCCCCTATTATTATGTAAGTTTCTTGGGTGTGGTGATTGTTTTGTTTTTGTCTTTGTATCTCCATTACTTAGCATAGTGCTGGCACATGGTACATTGGTAGATGCTTAATAAATGCTGATTGTTGACTGCTTATTACTTGTTGAGAAGAAGGAAAAATGGGAGTATTCAGGACTTCAAGAAAGAAAAAAAAATGAACAGTCTTTGTTTTCTATAGTATGAAATATAAACTCTCCAATTGGGCATTTACAAACCTCCACAATCTGGCTAAACATAGCTTTCCAAAATTATTTCATATCATTTCCCTTTAAGCATTGTACTTTTCAGCTAAACTGACATACTTGTTCTTCCCTAAGCTCTGTATTCTATCTCTTACTACCTCGCTTTTGAACAAGGTACAACTCCCCCATGTTTGGAATACCCTTCTCCCCTCTAACTCAACTCTGTTGCTTCCTTCAAAGCTTAAACCTTGTAACATATCCTATAGTAGGGAATGCTTTCCATATCTCTGACTTAGATCTGTGATTCCTTATATTATATTTTATTTACTTAACACTTTATTTGTGTTTTCCCCAGAAGAATGTAAGATCTTTCATACCAGGGAGAATTTTTTCATATCTATCTTTTTTTTTTTTTTAGTGTTTTGCACTTAGTAAATGTTGAATTTGTTGAGTGTAATTGTCATCTCCTTCATAGAGCAGACATCTGGTTCCCATAGCTCTAGAAAGTTTTTATTATATATAAGTATATATGATATATGTGTGTATTTATATACATTTATATGTATGTGCACATGTGTATATATCATATATGTATATATCATATATGTATTGTGTGTGAATGACAGGCATCACTGTAAAGGAACATATGGAGAAACTAATCAGTGCAATCAGGTAGTTAAGTGCTACATATGCTAACAGAACTATGGCCTATGGAATTTCATCTGAACTGCCTCACACTCCCTAACAAACTCTTAAACTTTGGGACACTAGCAAATTGCAAATTCAAGGATAACATTAATTGTCCATTTTTTTTCCTAAAAATAATATTGAATATCATTGTAGTCTAAAGATTTCTTTGTTGGTTGACTTTATAGAAGTCTCCAGTAACTTGATTCCTGCATTATAGGTAACAAAGTTTTTGTCTGTTTGTTTGTTTTCATACAAAGTGTCCTCCTGGAGTGACCCTTTGCTGAGGGTGAAGATGGGGAATTACAGGAATGAGAGCACTGATGAGAGCATTGTCCCTTAAATCTGGGAAAAAAGGTCAGAGTGAGAAAAGTAGGATTCCATCCATATAGGAAAGACTGACTGATAACTTGTAGGAGGCAGTTGAAATACTGAAGATAGAGTACAGGAGTGGAGGCACAAATGGAGAAAATGAGACACATCAGGCCAAAAATGGGAAAGTAGAGTGAAAATAGGTTGCCACCTAGCCTGGAAAAGCTCCTCTTGCCTTTTGCCTGCATTTTTAAGGTGGTCAAACATGAATCTATTTCAGGGGGCACACAGTACCCCAAAGAGCTGAGTGATGTCAAAGATACTTGTATAGGTACTGACTTTATCCTTGTCCCTGTGGGGCCAGCTGGTTTAGTACAGGGTTGAGGATCTCAATGAAAAAATAATGCCACAGTTACATCAAAGACAGCCAGATCAGGTACCAAAAGAATCACTGTGACTGCTCACAGCTCCAAAAAGGAAGGACAACTATTCTGTTCAGTCTTGGATATCTTACTGTGTGTGTATGTGAATTAGGGTTAAGTGACTTGACCATGGTTACACAGCTAGTAAGTGTCAAGTGTTTGGTCTGAGGCCAGATTTGAACTCAGGTTTGGTCTGAGGCCAGATTTGAACTCAGTTCCTCCTGACTTCAGGACCAGTGCTGTATCCACTGCGCCACCTAACTGCCCCTTGGATATCTCTTGCTGGAGAGCTGGGGAGAGAGCATTGGCTTTCTACCTCAACTCCATCACTTCCTTCCTGGTTCTTTCATCTTCCTTTCCTTGAAATCCATTAGTTCCCCTTGAACAATTTATGACATACTGTAGTTGGAAGCCACTAGATTTCCCTGGACATAAAGAAGAAAGCATGGATGAGATGCTAGATGCTGAAGGTACAGAGGATGAAGAAGGAACTCCTGAGACTCAGGCCCAATTATATAGAAGCTTACTAACAAGGAAGACTGCAGAGAAGGGATCTAATGTCTCCTTGTAGAGGGTGATTATAGTGGATTGATGTTTGCCAAATAGGTTCCTCACTGGCAAATTGATAGCCAGAAGACCTCCAACAGTAAGCATTGGGAAAACAGCAGAAAGGATCAGTGCTTTAGCTACAGAGGAGATAGCCACAAGAAGCGTGGCCTCTGCATACAGAAATAGGGCAACGAAGTGTTCCATGGTGGTTCCAAAATGGTCTAAGATGTAACTTTTGGGGAATATCATGAAGTTTTTTGAGAAGGAAATCAGGGGAAAGATGGGAAAACTATAAATCCTGAACATTTCATCCTGCCTGCCCTGTGGCATTGCTTGTCTGGTTGACCTGCTGCTCACAAAGACACTCAAAATAGTGGTCACTTTTTGAGAATGAACACCAACTAAAGATCAGCCTAAAGCAAGCAATACATTGCAGTAGCCCCATTAGGAGGATAGCGATGAGAAGCAGTAGTGCCCTGTGGAGTTGGAACTATGTTATATTCAACTGGCTTAGCCATCACTCAATACCCAATGTTCTTCCTTGAAAAGATGCCTTCTCTTCATGTACTTATTTTTGTTGTTGGCCCCAAATTCCTAGGGGAGGATATATCTCCATTTCTGCTTCTTTCTTAAAGTAGAACTGCCTTATTTTTTGTGCTCCCTTAGCTCTGGGCACTAACCTGCCAGGTGGACGGGATCTTTAGATCCTTTTCCTTCTTATGGGAAAAAATATGTTTAAACTTTGGCATGCTCAACCAGGTAGCACAATACAGTGAATAAAGCACTGGACCACCATTTTGAAACCATTCCACCTACAGCCTTTTGGTCATCCTTCTCACCTCCCCTCTCTACCTACAATCCCAATGGACTCTTAAAATATTTCCCTGTGCTTTGATAAATGAGGTTTTCCCTCATCTTGCCTAGAACAAATAATACGTAACTTTCCAGTCGTTGTTTCCAGACTATGTATCCTCATATGTGTCAATCCTCAAAGCTCCCTTTCTATTTCTCCTCGTGCATTGTCTTCTCTCATTAAATGCAAGTTCTTTGAGGGCAGCGGATGTCTTTTGTGATTGTATTTGTATTCTCAATGCTTAGTATTGTTCCTGGCATTACCTAAACCTTGAGTTATTAGTGATTTTTCCCTTCACAAATTATGTTTACTTATCCATATAGATGTTGTATTTTCCAATACAGTGTAAAGAGTCCTTCTTGAAAGCAGGGACCTTTTGTTCTTTGCTTGCTTTGGTATCACCATGGCCAACTCAATTCCTTTCACATGGTAGAAATTAAAGAATATTAAATAATTTAGTGAATTAATTCATTATTTTGTTTGCAAGAAAGTCTAAATGAGTGAAGGGATGAATTTTCCTCTGAATCATTCAATATTACGTCAGTTGAAGGGAGTAGAAGGAAAGAGGAACATGTTGAAAAAGAGAAAGGCATATTCTAAAGGCTTTTCTCAAAGAAATAATTATAGTACCTGATATTGATCTCTATAGTGTCTTATTTTCATCTTATCCAAAGGTAATTGGAGAAGAGTTTGAAAAAGCAATAATTCTGAAGAGAGAAAAGCCTATGGAAATTGATTCAACCTCCACAAAGATGTCATAGGTGATTTTGTGGCAAGAATTAAGTTTGCAGTTGATTTCAGGGGAAAAGATAAAACTTTCCTAAAGAGTTACATGAGCCTTTGAGTCTTAACTTGTTTGACCTACATTTGACTTCAACTGAGAGTAATGCCTTGTCAAAATGTGACCTCTCTGGAGAAATGAAAAGAGAGACTGTACAAATATCTGTAGAACTTATCTTTTGCAAGGGGTGTTAGTGGTCCAGTCCCAACTTACACATGAGGAAACCAGAGGTCCAGAGTGCTAAAATTATCCTCAGAGATCACTTAGTTAATGGAAGTGCCAGAACTAGAATTTGTGCCTCCTGCCTCCCAGGCCAATGCTCTTTCTGTCATTTTATCACTGCTGTTGGCTTCTTCTAATAAAATAGCAGCAAAATGCAGGAAAATCCTTTTAAGAAGATGTAATAATACTTTTAAATATGATCTTCCATTTTGATTTATTTTAATTGCCCTTTTTTCCCCTCCTAGACCAAAATAGAAAAGACAAGTTCTTTGAGAAATACAGTACTTATAGTCTTTTTTGGCTGAAATGTAAGAGTATGATATTATTATGTACATTGTGAACTATTTCCTCTACTTAACCTATCATGCATTTTGAGGGAAATTTATTTTAGAATATTTTAAAATGCACTTTTAAAAACTGAATGCAAAACCATGCTATAGTTATGGAAGGGATAATTTACTATGTAATCCTAATCAATCAGTTAACAATCAATTTATGTGAATATGAAATTTTAAATGAGTAAATAAGATTAATTAATCTCTCTGATTTCTTTACCAGGAATGCATCTCTTTGAAGAGATTGAGAAAGAAAGTGATAAGGTTGGATGGGAGGATCAGTTATGATTATTGTATGAAATAGCATTCAGCCAATTAGTAAACTCAGTTCAAGTGTGTCCATACCAGTAGTTGAAGTTTTCAAGTCTAGAATGAAATATTCCAGTTACAGCCGAGTTCCGGAGATGGAAATGCTCTTAGGTGGAGAAGAGTTTCTCCTTTCTTATTTCCCTACCTCACTCTTCTCCAATCATTTTTATTGACCCTATCATCATAAAGAAAGGTTAAGCAGTAGACATTGCATCCAACCTGGAACAGAAAGCAATACGCTAAGTCCAAATATGGACACAGACAGAAACAAAATGTAAGGGCATTTATATATCAGCTACTATTGATAGATTCTGTGTAAGGGCATTTATATACCAACTACTATTGATAGATTCTGTGTAAGGGCATTTATATATTGCCTATTATTAACAGATACTGTGCTGTTTTTTTTTTGTTTTTTACAAATTTATCTCATTTGGTCTTCATATGAACCCTGCAAAGTAGGTCTTTTATCATTTCTATTTTATAGTTGGGGAAACTGAGTCAAACAGAGGTTTAAGTGATTTGCCCAAACTCACTCAGCTAGTAAGTGTCTGAGTCCAGCGGTGAAGAGAAAGCTGACCCCGAACTCCAGAAAGGGATTGATTTTCAGAATCTAGCAGAGAATTACAACCAAAATGAATTTCATTAGCACATTTCAAAGAGAGAAAAGGTCTCCCTATGCTAGAATTTGATACCCCTGTGCCTTATGAGTTCTCTACACACATACTTCACAATCTTTGTAGTTTAAATATGAGCACATTCATACCAAGTACCTTGTGTGCACAGTGGAAGAGTTTCCCAGTTTGGTGGCTATTTTCTATCAATTGTTCTTAGCATACAACCTTTGTCTAAAACTTAAATGAGGCTCCTGGTTCACAATTAATGAGAAGCATACCACTGGAGACTCATAGATTATTACCTATCCTAGAAATTACATATCCTAGAAACCCTAGCCCCTCAGAGTTACCTCTACATCCCTCAGGGGAGAATAGACAGCTACCCTCTGGTGACCTAGCTCACCAGTAGGACTGGGAGTTAAGGAAGTAGGCCAGAAAGAAGTGCTTCATGTATAATGAGCAAGGTCATACATGCTCTATGTTGAATAATGTAGTTGAAAGAACACTGGATATGGCCTTATGAGATATAGATTCTGACCTTTTCTGTTCCTCTTACTTCTCCCAGCCTGGGCAATTCTGAGTCTCTAATTGCTCATATCTAAAATGAGGGGATTGGTCTAGAGCAATCCTTTGAATTATCTGAAACATTGACCACATTAACTAAGTGTGAAGATTTCCTTGGCACTTAGTTAGCTACTACCTATCTGATCAACTATTTCAGGTTCAGGATGCCTTTTGGAAAGCATGGCAAATTAATAACACCAAAAAGAAAAACTGTCTGATTTAACTGAGATAAAAAGGAACATGTAAACTTAGATTGCTAATGTTCAGTCACTTCACATAAATAAACTACATAGAAAGGAAGTTTCTTTTTGCATATATATGTTTTCAGGAAAAATGAGAAAATAATTATTTCTCAAGATAGAAGGAAATTATACAAACAAATGGGAATGTTGGTCAGGTGCATGACTTTTCTAGAAAGAGACAGGTGTTACAAGTGTTAAAAGTAAGATAATGTACAGTGTAGAGTTTTGTAAACTGACTCTGTCTCTCAGAGTTTCAAAAATGTGGAAAACAAAGCAAGAGAAAATGCCTCCCTCCACACTGTCTCTGGAGTATCTCTGAAGATTTCTACATGACTAAGATTTGGTTCTCCTGTGCTGCTGCATTCACTCCTTTATCTCCTTCCAACTTACCTCTCATCTCTTTCCCATTGGAAAGATGAAGCTCCCAGGTGGGTTTTAATAGAACAAGAGAGAACCGAGTCAGATCCTACCCCACAGCTGGTATGCTCTGCTCCATTATGAGTTATGGATCATTGCCCTACACTTTCTGATCATTTCACTGATGGTGGTGTTTCCTTACATGGACTTCCAATTTCCACCAACTCCTGGGGTTACTTGATTAAAGAAATGCATGTGCTTTTACAAATGAACAAAAGCACTTTCAAGTTAGAGTGAATTCTTTTCTTGTCCTTGAATTCTTCAATTACTTAACACTGAAGAGAACAGTAGCTTCCCACAAAGCATAAAGATAATTGAAGAAAGAACCACTGTATTTTCCTCTTTAACAGCAATCATATTTAGGTTTAATAACTATCATCTAAGAAAACTATTTTTGAAAATTACAATTATTAACTTGGAGTATTCTCAACCTTCTAACATGCTTCTCAAGTAAATATGATTATCATTTGTTATAACCTATAGTAATAAATAATCAAACAATGTGCATTAACTAAGCATATACTATATGCCAGACATTTTGCTAGCCTCTGGGGACACAAATGCAAAAATGGTAAAGTCCTTCACCTCAAGGAGCTTATGTTCTAATTGGTGGAAGGAGGGAAGGATACTGAGGGGATATATCCTTTTCATGAATGTGTAAATATAGGAGGCATTCATGATACTAGTGTCTGGAGCAATATGGAATGGCCTAATGTGAGAGCTAACATTTGAGCTATGATTTGAAAGAAGCTAGCTTTCTACAAGATGCAGCTGAGTAAGATATGCATTTGAGGTAGTGGGAACCACCTGTGCAAAAGTAGTAGCTATTCTGTAATTCCATATTGTATAAAGATAAATAAAGCAAGGACTCACTAACAATAACAAAGATAAAGGAAAGCAATCATATCAAAGGCTGTATAGAAAATGCCAGCAAAGAGGCATGATACAGGGAGACTGCATTTATAGTTTCATCAGCAGGAAAATGAGAGGGAAAAAATGAACATTGATAAGTAATTGCAAGTTAGATTTCTATATGGGCTCAAGACAGTAATTTGAACAGTTTATGTTTTCCTCTGTGACTTTGGCAAGAATCAGTTAGTTGCTTATCAAAGGCAAATCAATGAGCAAGAAAGTTATGTCATATTCAGAAGTAAGGAAAACTCTTTTTAATCACATCATTAGTTGATCAATTCAGTACTAGATAAAGCCTTACTCAGGAAATGCTAGTGGACCACCTTTTATTTCCCCAAGCCACACTAACAAAGTTGGCAACAAGGAACATTGCTGTGTCAGGTAGATCCAAGAACTGGTAGCATGAATCATAGAGAATTTAAAATAAGAGTTCCAGTAATTATGGAGATCAAGAGGAAAATACCAAGGAATTGTAGAGATGGGAAGCTAGTTATGTATCAGCCACTGTCAAATTGCACACATCTGCAAGTATATACAATGCAGGCTAGTATTGCCATTAGAGGAGAAGATTATTTCACTGGAAATCATCTATTCTAGAAATTATCAGGGAGAATGAAGAGTTTATTGGAAAAAAAGGATTCCAAAAGGAAAATAAGTAAGAAGAAAAAACTGAAAATGAAGAAGGGAATTCTCTCCTGTGCCAGGCAGATGGGGGATAAAAGAATGTAATAGAGAAAATAGAGAACTAATGATTCTTCCATGCTATATATTATATTTGAAACAACTTCCATAGAAGATGAAACTGTACCTTTTGAGGAAAATGAACAGCTGCTGGTGCCCTAACAAATTATTGTAAGAATATGCAATTCTCTCTAGGATAATTATCCAGTTCTTTAAGAGGAAAAAGAAATGTCATTCTAGTTAGGAAGTTTCTGCTCAGGGGTTACTGAGATTACCATATATTCCAATCAGAACAATAGGAATATTCTCCCCAAAGAACATCACTACAAGTGATGCGTGGAAGTTATATAGAGAGAAATTTAGGTTGGAGGTGAGGAAAAATCCTTATATATTACAGCTGTCCAAAATGGTAATGAGTAGTGACTTCCCTCTTACCAAAAGTCTTTGAGCAGAGGGTAGATGATCACTTTTCTGATATGCTCCAAAGTTACTAATGATCTCTTAATTACCAAATGCAATGAATGGTCTTTTCTCAATTGTCATTGTCATTGTCCTTGACTTTCCTGCAGCCTTTGAAACTTTTGATCACTCTCTCTGAATTGATACTTTTTTTTCCTTTAGATTTTTGGGACATCAATCTCCCTCGGTTTTCCTCCTACCTATTTGACTGCTCCTTCTCTGTCTCCTTTGCTACATCCTCTTCTAGATCATGTCTTCTATCTATAGGAGTACCTCAGGGTTCTGTCCTGGCTATTCTCTTCTCTTTATGTACAACTTCACTGGGTGACTTCATCAACTCCTTTAGATTTAATTATCATCCCTATACTGATGATTCTCAATTCTACCTATCCTGCCTCAAACACTCTATCAATCTCCAACCCTGCATCTCCACCTGCCTTTCTGAAATCTCAAATTGGTTATCCAATAGACATCTTAAACTCAGTATGTCCAAAATGGAACTCATTATATTTCCCCCTAAAACTTCTATCCACCTCCTACAGTCTCTTGCTGTAGTGGGTAACACCATTCTCCCTGTTCCTTTAGGTTTGCAACCTAGGAGTCATCCTAGATTCTTTACAATCTCCCATCCCCGTTGCCAAAGTCCATTGATTTCACCTTTATAACACTTCTCATAATTGTCTCCTGGTTTTATGTGACACTGCCACCACTCTAGTGCAAGCCCATATCACCTATTCATGGATTACTGCAACATCCTGCTGGTGAGTCTGCCTGCCTCAAGTCTCTCTCCACCCCTATCCAACCTCCACTCAATCACTAAAGAGATTTTCCCAATGGGCAGGCTCAGTCATTTCACCTTCCTACTGAATAAACCCCCATGACTTCCTATTGCCTCCAGGAGCAAATTTAAAAATTTGTTTGGCATTCAAAGCTCTTTATAACCTTTTCCCATCCTACCTTTTCCAATCTTCTTGCTTTCAATATATCTTCAATACATCTTGCTCCCTGACATGTACTCTTCAACCCAGGGGCTCTTCCACAAACACTATTTCTTGGTTCCAGGCATTTTCTCTAAATGTCTTTCATGCCTAGATTACTCTCTTCCCAACTCTAGCTATTAAACTCCCTGACTTCTTTAAAGCCCAATCTAAAATCTCACTTTTCACAAAAAGCTTTCCCCAATTCTTCTTAACTCTAGTACTTTCCCTCTTTTAAGTATTTCCATATGATGCTTATATGTGTATTGTTTCTATATTTTCACATATTTATATATTGTCTCCCCCATTTTATTGTAAGGTCTTTGAGAGCAGGGACTATCTTATACCTCATTTTGTATGCCCAATAGTTAACATAGTGTCTGGCACATAATAGGTACTTAATAAATGTTTACTGATTGGTTGATTGGTATACATAAGTAAAATGGGCAGCCTTGGTAAATGTCTGTACTTTTCCTTCAAAGGGGACCTCCAAATAGAGATTAGATGATAACCAATTGCTGTGAATGTTACAGAGATGTTTTCTCTTCAGATAATTAGGGACTAGATGACCTCTGAGGTACTTTTCAATTCCGTGATTCAATGAAAAATACAGCTTGATTTGAGACCTAAAATTGGAAAAGGGAATTTCACAAATGTATGCTGAATTTACATCCACAAAGGAATTCAACAAGGGACACAGACTTCCCCCCACACATGAATGTCTTGCTTGAAGGCATTGTTCTGGTGCTTGACTAGAAAAACAAGATGATGATTGATGGCAAACATCTCATCCATTTGCTTTTCACAGATGACTGTGTCTTGTTCTCAAGCATCTTTCTATAGCTCTAAGAAAAACTGTAGCAGCTGCAGAAGATATATACACTTAAAAACAAATCCTGAATTAAAAAAAACATGAATGGGAAATGATGAGTAATGATCATGGTTTCCAGTCACTCTCTACTTTAAACTCTATTAGAAATAGAAGAAACAATGGAAAATAATTACCTTGGTCACTACTGTGGTAAGATAAGATCATGGGTGGTGAACAAATTAGAAGACACAAAGCTATTTGTTTTAGTTTACACTAAATCTTGAAAATATAATAATGTCACATTTTTATACAGCTTTATGTTTTCAAAAACATTCTGTTTTCAATGCCCTTATGAGCTTTACTCTACTCATTTTAAGGAGAAGAAATACAGAGATCAGAAATGAAAAGTGAAGCTAGTTCAGAGCCCATTTCTGCAATTTGAACACAGATCTTCTGAAGCTAAGTCCAGTGTTACAAAGAGTCAACTCCATTAACCAAAATATAATCCAAGAATATCCAAATATTCACTACAGGGGGTCAACAACTCAATGATGTCAGGTACATTTGAGGCAGTCCATTCTGTAAAACAGCAATGGAGAATTGACAAGGATGAATAGAAATAGAAGGAAAAACCAATCAACATACTAGATCAGTGATGTCAAACTCAAATAGAAACAGTGCAGGATATATATTGACTTCGAAAACAAATTCATAAGAGTAAGTGCAATTGATCAATTGATAAATAGTTTAAGAATATGAACAGAAAGTATGCAAGGGAACAAATACAGTTTATCTATAAACATATATATTTTTGATACTCTAAATCAGTCTTATTTAGATGCAAATTAAAGAAGTTCTCAAATGCCACATCATATCCACCCCAGTGACAGAGATCCACCCCCACAAAAAAAAATGATGAATGTTTAAGAGGCTGTGGGATAACAGGTGCAGTACGAAGTCTTGGTGTACCTGAAAGTATGGGTACAATCATTCTGGAAAGTAACTTGATAGGTATACCACTGCTAGGCCTATACCTAAAAGAGATCAAAGAAAAAGGGAGGAAGTGTTGTAAATGTTAAAAAAAATGGTATGTACATACATATATACATACAGATATACATATTTCTATAAATATATGTTTATATATGATTTTATATAGCTTATGCATATATGATATCTTACATATGATATGTATGTATATATGCATATATGCATTTATAGAAGTTCTTTCTGATAAAAAATTGGAAACTAATGGGGTACCCAATAATTGAGGAATGGCTGCAAAATTGTGGTATAGGAACATCATATAATACTATTATGCCATAAGAAATGATGAAATATATTATTTCAAAAAAAGATATTAAAATATATGAATTAAGAAAGAAGTTAGTAGAAATGGGGGAACAACTTATAACATCAATATAATAAAAATCAATAACTTTCAGTACATTTATAAACTGATGAAATATAATATGAGCAGAACCAGAATAATATATACCAAAAATATTGTAAAAACAATTTTAAAATCTGTATAAACTATATTCAATGGCAATTCATGATCACAGAGGAAAGATGATAAAACATGCTCTCTATAAAAAGAGGTGATGGATTTAGGGGGCAGAAAGTGATATCTATATCTACATTAATCTACATCTAACCACATTTGTATGTAGCCTTTAAGGAAAATTGTTTTGCTCACAATATATATTTATTAGAAGAATTTCTTTTCTTTTCCAATAGGGTATAATGTTGGAGAAAAAGAAAATTGATTTCAGTTATTTTTTTAATAGAAAAGTGTGGACATGCTATAGATGTGGAATGTTTTATGTACTTTCAGATGAAGTCATCATTTTATTAATTTTACTTAACTATTTACTTTGTTACAAGAGAACTCACAAAGTGGGAGTCATCTGTAAATATTAGGTAAAAATAAAATGTTTAAAAATAATGATGCATATTAAATCATAATCATCTTGGGTATATATGTATATGAATATACATATAGTTATATCATTACTAATTATGTTTTAGTGAGTGCAAAACTGTTTTTGTGGCATACTCAAAATCAGGAAGAAATCAATTTAAATTCTTCCTTATACATTTTCTAGTTTTGTAACACTGAGGAAGTCACTTAACTTCTCAGCCTCAGTATCCTAATCTATAAATTGGGGACAATAATGCATTTAACTCTTAGGATTGTTGTGAGGATCAAAAAAAGTATATTTAAAACTTTGCAAAAATTATAGCATGATATTAATGTTAGCTATTATTAAAATTAGAAACATTATTTATTTCACTTTTATCTCATCTATTTAAAATCCACATATTTGTACATATTTTATAATGTTCTTGACATATTAATACAGCAGGAATAGGGACCAGATTGTTATTCCTTTAGTATAAGGAACTTCTTGTAAGAAACTTAGGATCAGGGGGCAGCTAGGTGGTGCAGTGAATATAGCACCAGCCCTGGAGTCAGGATGGACCTGAGTTCAAATCCGACCTCAGACTAGACACTTGACACTCGCTAGCTGTGTGACCCTAGACAAGTCACTTACCCCCAATTGCCTCACAAAAAAAAAAGGATTAGGGAGGGGTGGAATGGAGACCTCTGCTTTAGAAGGAAACTTGTTGGGTTAAACTGGTATTATGGCTACCTGTCTTCTAGTTTCCCTATCAGGATCTTATTTAATTAAAGATGCCTGCATTTCACAAGCTTCTTTCAATTTCATAAGGCTCACATTTCACAAGGAGAATGAGAATTTGTAGACAGTTGGACAGATAATGACTTTGCCTTAATGAGAGACATCAATGTACTTCTTACTATTTTTTTTTTTTTTTGGTCTGCAATGTCTCCTTTTTACTTAAGGCATCAATGTCTGGGACTCACAAAGGGAGGAGATCAGTGACAAGGCTCTTTTTGCAATGTGTTCTTGTATAGAAAATCTTGCCTTTCAGGAGGCTAGAAAGTTCCCGGTCCATATGCTAACCCCCAAAGCAAAAATCAACACCCGACATTTCTTGATATTTACAGGTAAGATTTAAGGACTTTAATGGAAAAATGAATACACACACACACACACACACATATATACATATAAGTAAATATATGTATACTTGTATATGCAGAGACAGAGAGACATGCACATAAATCAGTTTGGTTTTAGGTTTTAAGATGATAATTAAACTTCCATTAAGGTATTTTCACTATTTTTGCTAGTCTCGACTTTTGAGGATTTATTTTATTACCTTTTGTTCTTATTTCTTTGAATTTTTACTATTTTTGTGTTCCCATTGTCCTTTATGTTTTAGCTGGCTTTTAGCTATATCTTTCAGTTCTTTTATGTTTCCAGTTACTATTTAATATTTGAAGATTTTATACATATACAGATTAAAATTAAAATAATATTACTTTTAAAAAGAACACAATTCCTTCTGATGTATTAATTTGTTTTTTTCTTCTGCTAACTCATACGAGCACAGGATGATGGATTTGTAGCTGGAAGGGCTTTAAAGTCCATTTAATATACTCCTTCATTTCATAGTTGAGGAACTTGAGGCCCAGAGAAGTTCAGTGAATTTTCCAAGGTTACATCATTAGGAAGTCACAGAACCAGACTTTTAACCCTGTTCTCAGTTCCAATTCTAGCTACCACACCACTGTATTATGCTGCCTCTCCAAGATACTGAGAATGAAAAATCAAGGAATCCATAAGCTTAAATTCTAGTCATCCAAACCATTTCTTCTGTGATGAGTTAAGTGAGAAGAAGGATATGTATTCTTATGATATTTTTGCCATATTTTACCTTTTTCTAAACAAATGTTGATTCCTACATTCCCCCTACCCACCCCAAATCCATTGGTGTGTAGTGTTCAAAGCTACAACTATCAGTATATGCTTGCTTTCCTGTTTGAAAACACAAGTGTGATATTTTGCCTATTTGTTTTTGTATCTTACAAAACTCTATGACATATATAACCATATATAGAATTTTATTAACTAAATCATGGAGTATTGACATCAAGTAAGATATTAAGCATGGAGAACATGTAACTGTCAAAAGGATGTCTTGAATAAAATTTAAAAAACAATTATTGCTTCTCTATTGCTGACAAAGATCTTGGAGCACTCTTGATTTCAGACAGCATTATATTTATTTGATCAAGCCCTGAAACATTCACAATAAGATCTATACATCATAAAAGAAGAAAATGCTGTATCCATCAACACATACACAGAGACACACATACCCATAAAAGTGTGACCTGTACAGGCTGTAGCCTACAGTTGGATAGGCAGTCTCTCTGTTTAGCCTTTTGAAATGAATATCTAGGGAAAGGAAACAAGGAAGGATGGAAACAAGGAAGGATGAAAACAAGTATTTTAGTGTATGCTGTGCACCAGACACTATAGTAAGCACTGGGCATACACATACAAACAAAATGAAAGAGTGCTTACCTTCAAGAGAGTTGAAAAATAGGAGGACATTAGGGGAGGTGGGGAGAGAGAAAAGGAAGGATGAAGATACCAGTGGATGTGGCATTGTTTTGGAATCTGGACGCCAAGAACAATACTAGAAGAAGAATAAAGGTCAGCCTGGCACCTCCACAAAATTCCTGCTCCAGAATGAATGGCTCCATGGGAGAAAGGTGTGGGCTTTTCAAAGGGATGTCACATGTTGTGAAGGCCACAAGAGTGTTTGGACATTTGAGATCAATGATAACCTAGACTTTATTTATTCATCACAAACATTCTTTATCTGTTACTGTTATATTATGCTTGTACCAGCTAGGCAAGTATCACTTTCCTTATGGCATAGATGCAGACAAACGTTTAATTAAATTAAGTGACTTTTCCAAGGTAACACAATGGATAACAGAACAAAGACTAATGAATTTCTACTTAATCATAACCTAATGTAATTCCCACCATATAATGTTGCCTCCTAGCAAAGAATTTAATATACACCTGCATCCCCTTTCTAAAATTGTATTCTGTGTTTTCCTACTTTTTCAATTTATTCATTTACTGATAGCATAATTATTAACCTCAAGAAATCCAGTATTTAAAAGAAACAATATAATTAATGTTCAAACTATTCACTCACCTAGATTATCTAAATTCTCTCTGTACATTTTATTATATATTATCAAAACTCGAAGTAGTTGGGTGATAATAAGAATGACAAATC
The DNA here is from genome assembly GCF_900497805.2 of Vombatus ursinus. Classification (NCBI taxonomy): domain Eukaryota; kingdom Metazoa; phylum Chordata; class Mammalia; order Diprotodontia; family Vombatidae; genus Vombatus; species Vombatus ursinus. The sequence goes on from NW_020954590.1 coordinate 59,900,669, forward strand.
TTAATTTCGTACTATGTACAAGGTACCATTTTTGATGCAAGAAAAATAAGAAAAGATTCCTGTCCCCAGGGAGCTTACATTCTCAACTACTCACAGACATGTTTACTAACTTACAATGAACTATTATGTCTTCTTCCTTTATAGAAAATCTACAAGGTTGCATCTACTTGAATGGTATTCATATCATTTGCCAAATTGGAATTTAAGATGCCGTTCACAATCCTTCTCAATGTTCTTTATAAGTGGATCTACTAGATAGGTTCCTTTTTGAATTTAGTTCCAAGAAAAATAAAAATGAAGGTATCCGTGAAAGAATCCTTATGCTTTCTACTGTCAGAAAGTGAAAACTATATAACTCAACCTGCTTCATGTCAAAATACCTTCTCTTTGCTTTAGACAGTCTTTACTCATCCTTAAACCTCTATTCTCTAACCCTGCTGGTATTACTTATCTTGAAAAGTCCCTGTGCTTCACCTAACCCTTAGTGCCAGTGGTGGCATAAATCATTATAGTAGAGAAAAATGGGCACAAGGAATGAGCTTCCTAAGGATTATATTAACCTACTTGTCCTAAATAGTTATAACCAATACCATTCTCTAGCCAAGGAAATTAGTAATTATCTTTTTTGAAGGGAGAGGGACATGTCAAACTTGTCATTTAAGTCATAAGTTCTGTGTTTGTTCTAACCTTAAATATAGTTCTCTACAATTTATCATTTTTATCCTGTGAATTAATTCTTTCTATAACAAAGTACAGCAGTTTGAAGATTGCACTTGGAAAATTTCCATGAACAAAATTAGCTTTTCCTACATGCCCTAAATAGCAACTTTTTTTTTGATAGAAATTAGTTTTGAAATTTTGTGTCAGACTCTCCTAGGACAAACATTCTGTTAAATGTTTTGAAATCTGTGTTCCCTTTTGGTGTCAGTAACAATAATGTCACTTGGTCCAATGAAAGGCACAATTAAATTTCAATCTTTTATGTGAACTGTACTTAGATGAGGCACACTGGTTTTCTCCAATAGGGAGAAACTAATTTTACTCTCATCAACTGTTTGAAAAGCTGTAAGGGACCCATTTAGCTCTGAATCCTAAAAACAATTTTCATTTGGTAAGACTGGGTGGAACACTTGAAATGAAATCTAAATATACTTGAATGTAGCAGGCATATAAGCATAAAGCCTCATGATGAGGATGGCAAGATGATAGAGAGTGCCTAGATCATTTAGATCCCAATGAGCATAAGTGACCTGTTAACTGCAGAGGTGCCTAGCAGAAATATTTCACATCTTAATTTTGGATGTGACTTGCTCATCATGATGAAGAATAATTGGAAATATTGATGATCCTTCAGAATAATATGCAGCAAATGTTAAGAAAGAGGCCTGGGCTCTTTCAGAATAGAAAAGAATTCCCATGTCTGCTGTCACAGTATCATCAAGATGTTGAATGTGATGACAAAACAGGATATATGAGAAAAAGCCTGTGTTGTATATTCATCAAGACATACAGAATTGCCTTTATTTCTGTCTAAAAAGTGAATTCACTTCTCAGATGACATTTTTAAAAGATTTCACAGACTCTTTAACGTTTTCAGTGATAATATCATGTATTTCTATAGCAATGTACACATAAAATTCCCCCATAATTCTGTGAGGTAACTGTTCCCATTTTACAGATGAGGAAATTACACTTTTTATAATAGGCACTCATATATTCACTAAGTTTGGTCTATATACTACCTGTAGCCACAATGAGATAAAAGAAAAAAGACAGCTTCATAAAATCATGAAACATTAGAACTAAAGTAAACTTAAGATATTATCTCAACTATCCCATTGTTCAAAGTCACATGGTTAGTGGTAGAACAAATATGAGAACCTCAACTTCCTGATTCCCAGTCCAATACACTTATTAGAACAGCATATTGTTTATCATGACTTTGAAGGGGAAAGCTCTGTGATCTAGGGATAAACAATTAAGATAAAAGGAAAGACTAAGGATAATATAAGCAATATTGGGAATGTTTTGTTAGAGCTAATATGGTCTGCAAAGGACATCTCATTCACCCATCTTATTTTAAAGTATAGGAAACTGAGGCCCCAAAAAGGTAAAGTTACTGGCTTAAGGTCACAAATCTGGTAAGTAGCGGCAGTGGAGCACTGGAATTGGAACTCATGTCTCCTGGTCCTGATTAATATGTTTATTTTGCTTCACCATTATATTTATTAAGTTTTCATGGTAATGAACAGTCAAAATTCAATACAAAGAAGTTAAGCAAGCATTTTTAATAAATCCCAGTTCCATGTAAGGCATTGATCTAGGTACTGGGAAAACAAAGACAAAAGCCCTCAAGAATATTGTTTTCTACTGTAGGGGTACAAACGTGTATATGAAACAAAAAGTAAAAGGAAAATTGAGGAGGAAAAGAATGCTATCAGCTGGGGGCAGAGGAAAAGGTCATGGAAGATTTCATAAGGGAGGTAGCATCTAAGTTGTGCTTTGAAGGATAACATGGAATCTGAGAGACAGAAATGAAAGGAGACCATTCTAGTCCAAAGAGGAGGGAGGCAGGTCTTGTATGAATTTAGAGGTTAGAGATTGAGTGCTGAATTCAGTGAAGAGTTTAGTAGTCTGCCCTGGCTGGATTGTATGGTTGTAAAATAGTGGGAGAGGGAGAGGGTAGTATGAAGTAAGACTGGAAACAGAGGTAGGAGTTAAACAATAAAGAACCTTAAATATCAAGCTAAGAGGTTCCAAGTAAAGAAATTTCCTCTATGTGACCCTCTTTCCAGAAAAGGAAACTACACACACACACACACACACACACACACACACACACACACACACACAAGATGTAGAAGATTATATATAATTATGTACATATATGTACATATCTACATATATACCTATTATACATATTTATTATATGTACATATACATAAGATAAAACATACATGTACATGGATTATTAAATATTAATATATACATGCCATATATACATACATATATACTTATACATATACATACATACATGCACACACACACATACATTTTATGAGGTTACCTTTGTGTTCTTCTCACCCCCTTGCTACAGATGGAACATAGGCTGAACTTTAAAAAAATGAAATCCTGATAGAAAATATACAATTTCTCTCCTTTAAAAGGGTTTTACTATTACTTCTAAAGATTATTATGAGGTAATATATGCAAAAATACTTTAATGAATTAAAAACTCCTATAGAACTACAAAGTATTTTTATTGGCCATAGAAACATATATCTAGGATGAATAAGACAGAATAAGAAGTCATGTTTCTGGATCCATAGACCTTTGCTGTTCTCTATATCACAAAATTAAAGTCAGAAGGCATATTTCCATGCCTAAACAATATAATTTTCATGCTAAATTTCCATTAAGTGAAGATTTTTTTTTACCTTTTTTTTTATAATTGTGACTGTATTGCTAGAATGAAAGGGCAAGTGCATTTATCTAGAAGTAAGTATAATTTACTACATTTCATAGAATTTTTCTGCACCACTAGTATACCAGCATCTAGTCAAAGCTATTTCAATGCTATGTTTCTCTTTTTACTTTATGTAACAGATATCCATAAAAAAAAAAGGTAGTTGGAGGCAGCCAGGTATCAATTGCTGAGAGACAGAATTTGAGCTATAGGTGCCATTGATAAGCTTTATGACCTTAGAAAAGTCAGGTAGAGAAGTCATTTCCTCAACTACAAAGTGCTTTGGCACTTGTTTTTCATACTTCAAGAACCAACGTTTTTATCCTTGTGGATAATCTTAATAATGATGCATAATACTATGGTCTCTTTGTGACTGTGAACATATTCATACACATGCTTACACATACATAGGTATATTCAAGTGTACATATACACATATATGTGCATATACATATATACATATATAGTGCTCATACACATGTATATATACATATACACCATTGTGTGTGAGTGTGAGTATAAATTTGCCAACTATTGGTAAATCCCCTTGATGATAAACTTCTCTAAAATTAGGCTGGTTCTCAGACAAGGACTTAATCTGGATTTATGCTTCAAGTTTTTCCATTTTGTTAGTGGTGACCAGTGGGTGATTGCCTTTGAAATCTTAGGATTGACTCCATGCTGCCATAAGGAATAAAGAATAATAATAATAGTTATTATTAATACTTAAGGAATGGTGAAAATCACAGTTGTACTATCTACCGCATAGGTAGGGATTTATGGGAAAAAATGGACAAAAGTCAAAAAGGGTGAAAAAGTATGCCTACATTTTGGCCTGTACCATTGGTATTAGCCATGTACTACAGAATTTTTAGAGTTAGATATGTCGATGTTATGGTAAAAAAAAAAAAAAGGAAAAAAAAGCAGCTCTCCAAAACTGCTTGATACACTTTTAAGTTTAATCTTCATTTTTCACATTTTCTCCACCATTTTCTTGAGTTTAGACAATCAATCAATAAATCAAACCCTGATCTGCAGCATTTACTCATTTCTGAGGGGCAAATTCTTACATTTACATTTAAAATTTAACAGTAAGTTCTGGAGAGCCATTTCAAGTGGGACAGTATTCCTCTGGGAGATGGGACTTCAATGACCACTTACTTTATCCCACACAAGAAAAGAATCTTCACTATAATATAGCTAAAAAGATGTCATATAACATCTGCTTAAGATCTTTATTGAGGGACTTTGCTACTTCTCCATTCAGCTTTCAGATAGTGCTAAGGCAGTTGGTGACACAATGGATAGAAGTCTGGGCCTAGAGTCAGGTAGACCTGAGTTAAAATTCAGCCTTAGCTACTTTGTAGCCATGTGATCCTCAGCAAGTCACCTAATCTCTGACTCAGTTTCCTCAAATGTAAAATGGGATAATATTATACCTCCCTTGCAAGGTTGTTGTGAGGATCAAATGAAATATTTATAAAAGGCACTTAGTATAGTGTCTGGAACATGGCACTTTATAATGTTTATTCCTTTTTCCTTCCTCCTTATAATCATTAGAATCCCCCAGATGTGAAATCTAAATTTGCCTAAATCTTTCCCTCTCTAGAATAAGTATGCTCAGTTCCTTCAACTGATTCTTCCATGATGTGAATGCAATACCACTTGCAAGCTAATCTACATCCTTCCTAAAGTGTGTTGCTCAGCGCTTAAAAATAATATAACATTCCAAATGTGATCTAACCAGGCAGAATAGAAAAATGAAATCTCAGGTCACATCAAAGTACTCACCTCACAAAACTCTTAAATATCTAATTAGATGATAGCTAGGAATTTCTTTGTGACTATCCAGTGTTTTTGGGTGCGTCCCAACAGTCAGTGCAGTTTTAAGTTTTAAAAACTTAAGACAGAATGACTAGAGCTAACATCAAAGAATAAGGCAGGAATTCACCCGAAGTCCCCCAAATTCATCACCAAACAACTATAAAATAACCTGTTAAAATGAATTCTAGAGTGGCAGAACCAACAAAAAGACGGGATAAAACAATTATTGAGCCCAAAATAAATCAGAAGGTTGGTAGGAATGGATTGTCTTAGGTAAAAGGAGAGCTCAGCAGGTCACGCTTTAGCAAGCCAGCAGCTAGACCCAAAGCCCAGCACAGGTCATCAGTGAGGGCCTGTGACCCAGGAAAAGGTCAGCAGCAAGGTCCCACACCCCCAATGTAGCAGGCAAACAGAGAGGACCCATGACTACAGCAGAACAGGCCAGTGGTGATGCCCCACACCTCCTGCACAAGAAGATTGGGACACTGCCTACTGCATCGCAAAGCAGAACTCAATTTTTTTCATAAAATTAAAAGTTAGTAAATAAGCCTGAAAAAATAAGCAAAAACAAACAAACAAAAAAACCTAACCACAGAAAGTTACTATGATTAGACAGAATATCAAAACACAAACTCAGAAGATGACAACAATGTTTAAATGGCTACACATGAAGACTCATAGAAAAAAAATTAAATTGGTTTCAGGCCAAAAAGATCTGGAAAATCTCAAAAAAAAGATTTTAAAAATTAAATGAAAAAGGGAGGAGAAAAATTGAGAAAAGAAATGAGTGATGCAAGAGAATCATGAAAAAAAGTCAACAGGATCGTAAAGGAGGTACAAAAATTACTGAAGAAAAGGACACCTTAAAAAAATAGGCCAAATAGTAAAAGAGGCACAAAAATCCAATGAAAAAAAGAACACCTTAAAAAGCAGAATTGGCTAAATGAAAAAAGAGTAGAAAAGTTCACTGAAGAAAATAATACCTTAAAAGTTAGACTTGAGCAAGTGGAAGTTAAGTGACTTTATGAGACATCAAGAAAGAAAACAAAATCAAAAAAATGCAAAAAAAGAACAAAATGTAAAAAAAATTCTCAACGGAAAAACAACTGATCTAGAAAATACAGTGAGGATAGATAATTTAAGAATTATTGGACTACCTGAAAACCATGATTAAACAAAAAAAGAGCCTGTATATCATATTTTAGTAAATTATAGGGGAACTGCTCTGATATCCTAGAATTACAGGGTAAAATAGAAAGTGAAAGTAGCTACCAATTATCTCCTAAAAGAGATATCAACATGAAAACACCTAGGATTACTATAGCCAAGTTCCAGCACTCCCCAGTCAAGAAGAAATTACTGAAAACAGCCAGAAAGCAAAAATGAAACTATCATGAAGCCAGAGTCAGGATTACACTGGATTTAACAGCTTCTATATTACAGAATCAAAGGACTTGGAATATGATATGCAAAAGCAAAGTAACCAGTATTACAATCAAAAGTCACCTGCCCAGCAAAACTCAATGTTATCCTTCAGTGTAAAAAATGAATATTCAATAATTGAGAAGACTTTCAATCATTTCTGATGAAAAGACCTGAGCTGAACAGAAAATCTGATTTTTCAATACATGACTCAAGAGAAGCATAAAAAAGATAATCAAGAATAAAGAAAATATAAGGGATTCAGTAAGGTTAAAATGTTTACATCCCTACATGGGAAGAGGACGCTTGTAACTCTTAAGAAGTTTTTCATTATTCTGGCAGTTATGAGTTGTATACATAGACAGAGAACGTCTGCATAATTTGATTGTGATGAGATGATATTAAAAAAAACAAAATTAAGGGATGAAAAAGAGAATTGCTCTCTGAGAAGAAGGAATGTAGAGTAAGAATAAAGTAAATTATTTCACATGAAGAGGTGTGGAAGACTTAATACAGTAGAGGGAAAGATGGGAGAATGTTTATCACTTGAACACTCATATCACAGGAATTGACTCAGAGTGAATAACTTACACAATAAGGTATAGAAATTCATTACCTTATAGAGAATTAGAAGGTGAGTGGGATAAGAAACAGAGGGACTGATGGAAGGGCTAATGGGGATGGTGGTGGTGAGAAACAAAACATTGGTGATGAGGGAGAGGGTGAAAGGATGGAGAGAGAAAAAAAGAATAAACAAGTGGAAAATAGAGTGCAGAAAAATATACAATAATCATAACTGTGAATGCAAATGGAATAAATTCAACCATAAAATGGAATTGGATAGTAGGATGAATTAAAAACCCAGAATTCTCTACAGTATGTTATTTACAAGAAACACACTTGAAACAGAGAGATACTTACAGAATAAAGGTAAAGGGCTGAAGCAGACTCTATTTTATGCTTTGGTTGAAGTTGAAAAAAAAAAGCAGGGATAGTAATCATAACCTCAGACAAAGCAAAAGCAAAAATAGATCTAATTAAGTGATTAAAAAAAGAAGCTACATCTCGCAAAAAGATACCATAGACAACTAAACATATGTGCACCAAATGGTATAGCATCCAAATTTTTAAAAGAGCAGTTAAATGAGTTACAGGAGGAAATAATAAAACAATACTAGAGGGGGAACTCAAATCTCCCATCTCAGAACTAGATATATCTAACACACACACACACACACACACACACACACACACAAATTAAAGATGTGAACAAAATTTTAGAAAAGTTAGAGATGGGGGGCAGGGGACATTCTGGGAAGGTAGCAGAGTAGTTTAGAAATGTCCAGGCTCTCCAGATTCCTTCATAAACAGATAGAAAATCACCATGAAATGAAAGTAGAGCAACAAAAATAAAGGGATAAGAGAAACGAACCTGACCATTTATAGCTACTTAAGTGTAAAAAGAGATGTGGGTTCATATTTAGAGGAAGATAGTGAGGTTTTAAAAAAAACCACTCCTACTCTAAAGAATAATGTCAAGTGGTCACTGATGGGGTTGGGATCTGGGACCCAGAAAAAAGGAAAACCGCTGAACTTTCCCACATGGCCAAATCTCTGGTGTTTGCCTGAGGCTATAATCCCATCAATTGGCCTTTCATTGTGGCTATATCCAATCTCCCAATTCTGTACCTCCCTATTTATGGCCCCTGGCCATTTCCCACCCTTAATCCTAGCTAGGCTCCAATCTTCCTTGGCCAAGAGGTCCAGGTCCCAGGAGTTCTGTTCACCCCAGTTTACTGGCCAGTCCTAGGTCCCTCCCACAGTTTTTCTGTAAATAAGGTCCACCTTGTCTCCATTAAAATGCTTAGATTTTTATAATCTAGCCACTGGTCAGATTCTTATAATCTAGCCAATAGCTTACTAATGTTCAGACTCCTTAAGAGTCTGCCCAATATAAGGGATGTTCTAATAAACCTTGTCTTTGGCTGAAAGAAGGTTTGGGTTGAATTCTTTCGGGCAGGACCCATGTGTTGTGTTTTTGGGGTCCCAGGACCCTAAACCACAACAGTCACAAACCCAAAAAGAAATCTTGGAAGAACTTAGAAAGTAATTAAAAAATCAGATAAAAGAGAATGAGGAAAAATTAGAAAATAAAATAAAAGCAATTCAAGAAAATTATTATTTTTTTCCACTTAATAGAATATTTTCCCATTTACATGTAAAGATAGTTTCACTTTTGTAAGATTTTGAGTTCCAAATTTTCCCCCTCCCTTCTTCCCTTCACCCCTCCCAGAGATGGTGAGCTATCTGATATAGACTATACATTTACAAGGATATTAAACATATTTCCACATTAGTCATGTGAAAGAAGAAGAAGAAGAAGAAAGTGCTAGAGTATCCCCCTTTTCCCATCCTCCATTAACACCACCTCCCCAGCTCCTATCTCCACCCCATTCTCCCCTGGCCGCCCCTGTTTCCTATGCCCCCCCTTCCCTTGGTTTACCTTCCCTTTTCCTCTAGCTTTACTCCCTTCATATCCTGCCTACTCTGCATTTCCTCCGCAGGCCCCTGCTTCTGAGGCGACCCCTACTCAGGCTTTGGACAAGGGCCTTGTCTCAGCACCTCCTCCTCAAGCCCTTTACCCTGAGGCAAGGTCTACCCAGGTCCCAGTCTCAGTGACATCTCCTCCCCCTCCCCCTCCTCTGGTGCCAGCTGATTTTTTCCTCTCACCAGCCAGATCCCCTGGCTTTGCAGTCCAATCCAGTTCAGCCAGCATTCCCCAGTCCCTCACTCACAAGAAATAGAACTTCCTATCACCCTTCCTCCCTAGCCCCAGTTCCCACTGTGCCTTCAGGGCTTTTTCCCCTAAGGGAAGTTCCTGTCTCCCTTAATAGGACAATTAGGGTGCATGTTCCATTCTCCATTTCAGACTTCATTCAGGTCAAAGAGAAACTGAGGAGATACTCTTAGGATCCCATCAAATTTACTGAGAGCTTCAGGGATACATCCTTACAATTTGGAGTGATTTGCATATCCTGTTCTCCACCTGTTGTACCACTGAAGAGAAGAGGAGAATCTGGGAACAGGTCCAAAAATCTGGGCATCATTTTGCTACCAATAACCCCACAAAATACCCCCCAGAAACAGCTGCTGTTCCCACTACTGACCCAGGATAGGATTATCAGAAGAGTGAGGATAGGGCAAAGAGAGACCACATGCTAATTTGCCTGTTAGAAGGACTAAGAACTGCATTTCAAAAGCAAGTAAATTTTCAAAAAATTAAGGAAATTACTCAGGGAGAAATTTCTGCCCTTTTCCAAGACAGGCTAGTAGAAGCTATTAAAAAGTATACAAATTTAGATCCCTACTCTATAGAAGGGGCAACAATACTTAGCATGAATTTCATTAATCAGTCTGCCCCAGATATTAAGAGGAAATTGCAGAAATGGTCAATGAGACTCCAAACACCTCAGGCACAATTAAGGGACATGGCCTTTGGAGTTTTTAATAACAGAGACTTAGCAGCAGCAGAGGAAAGAAAAAGAAGAAAAAGAGCTAGAGACAGAGAATATACTCAATTCTTGGATGCTGCCATGGTCAGGGAAAGACCCAAGAGTGCTCCTGGCAACTCTGGTAGTGAGAAAACCTGCTTTTGATGCCACCAGCAGGGTCACTGGTCCAAGAAGTGCCCCTCCAGGGTGTCTTCTTGGAGGAAGCCCCACAATTCAGGCAGTGAGGGCCACAAGGAGGCCTGCTGGTCCAAGGAATGTCTCTCCAGGGCACCCCCCCAAGGGAGCCCCCATAACCAATGCCTCTGGAACTGTGCCCAAGATGTGACCATGAGGGACATTGGAGGAAGGATTGTCCTTGAGGTTGGAAAAGTGGCAGTCACCCCCCAGTACCCCATCCTCCAGTCTTCTCAAGACTGGGAATGACAGGGGAGCCTGGAGCTTGGAAGAGCTTCGGCTTTCTCCATCTCTCTCCCAGAGTCCTGGGCAAAAATCAAGACTGAATGTAAGGTTACCTACTTTATCATCCCTACTTTCTCTGTTCTCTGTTTTCTGTTATGTTTTAACTAATTACTCTCATATCTGGGCCCTACAGTCTTTTCTGTCAGATTTGTGTATTCCAGACTACAGGCCATTCACCTATAGTTGATAGCAAACAGTGGGTACCAGCCAATGTCCCTCCATCTTTCCCTGGATGCAGCTTATGCTTGGTTCCAGTCAACATCCTCTTTAGGATTCCCTGGAGGCAGGGACAGCTCTACACCCCTTGCCAGCAGGAAGCGGTTTCAGAAGCCAAGACCTTCATCCCTTACCCTGAAAGAATTTGGGTGCCATTTGTTTGAGTGGGGGGTGATAAGGATGGGAGCTAAATCCCAAAAAGGAAAATCCCTGGATTTTCCCACCTGGCCAAATCTCTGACTTTTGTCTGAGGCTATAATTACATCAACCAGCCTTTCTTTGTGGCTACACCCAATCTTCCAATTCTGTTACCCATAACTTAGCCTAGACCTCCCTATGGCCTCTGGCTATTTCCCATACTTAATCCTTGTTAGGCTCCATTGTCCAGGTCCCAGGAGTCCTGTTCACCCCAGCTTACTGGCCACTCCTATCCAGATCCTTCTTAGACCCCTCCTCCAGTCACCCCAAACTACTTGGCCACTCCTAGATCCCTCCCAAAGTTTTTCTGTGTATAAGGTCCATCTTGTCTCCATTAAGATGCTTAGATTCTTATAATCTAGCCACTGTTCAGATTCCTAAAATCTAGCCACTGCTCAGATTCTTAGAATATAGCCAATGCTTGCAGACTCCTAGATTCCTCAAGGGGCTGGCAATATGGTAGATTTTTAATAAACCTTGTTTTTGGCAGAAAGAAGTATTGGGTCAAATTCTTTCAGGCAGGACCCACATGTTGTGATCTTAGAGTTCCAGCACCTCTCACCTGTAGTACTCTTCCTAATTGTCTTAGATCATTGTATTGCTGAGAAGAGCTAAGTCTATCATAGTTGATCATCCAAAGCCAAAGCAGTAGTGAGGGGAAATTTTATATCTCTAAAAACTCACATCAATAAAATAGAGAAATAGCATACCAATGAATTGAGCAGGCAACCAAAAAAATCTAGAAAAAGAACAAATTAAAAATCCCCAATTAAACACCAAATTGGAAATTCTCAACATTGAAGGAGAGATTAATAAAATTTAAAGAAAATCATTGAACTAATAAATTATGAGTTGATTTTATGAAAAAAAATAGAAAAACCATTGGCTAATTTGATTTTAAAAAAGAAAAGAAGAAAACTAAACTACCAATATCAAAAATGAAATCAGTAAATTCATCACCAGTGAAGGTGAAATTAAAATAATTACTAGGAGCTATTTTGTCCAATTATATGTCAATAACCTGAAAATTAAAGCCAAATGGATGAATATTTATAAAAATATACATAACTCAAATTAACAGAAGAGGAAATAGAATACTTGAATAAGCCCATTTTAGGGGGGCAAAAAGAAATTGAACAAACTATCAAAGAACTCCTTAAGCAAAAATTCCAAAGTCAAATGTATTCACAAGTAAATTTTACCAAATATTTAAAGAACAATTAATTCCAATACAATATGCACTATTTGGAAAAACAGGCAAATAAGGAGTCCTACCAAATTCCTTTTACATCACAAATATGATGCTGATACCTAAAATAGAAAGAGAAAAAAGCAGAGAAACAAAACTATAGAATAATTTCCCTAATGAATATTGATGCAAAATAAAAAAAAAATACTAGCAAAGAGACTAGAGCAATATATCACAAAGATCATACACTATGATAAGGTGAGATTTATACCAGGCATGCAGGGCTGGTTCAATAGTATGAAAACTATCAGCATAATTAACCACATCAATAATAAAACCAAGAGAAATTGCATGATTATCTCAATAGATGCAGAAAAAGCTTTGGACAAAATACATGACCCATTCCTATTAAAAAAAACACCAGGGAACCTAGGAATAAATGGACCTTTCCTTAAAATCATAACTAGTATCTATCTAAAACCATCAGCAAGCATTATATGCAATGGGAATAAGCTAGCTGACTTTCTAATAAATCAAGGGTGAAACAAGGATGTCCATTATCACCATTATTAACCAATATTATGCTAATAATGCTAGTTTTAGCAATAAGAGAAGAAAAATAAATTGAAGAAATTAAAATAGGCAATAAGGATACAAAACTATCACTCCTTGCAGATGATATGATTGCATACTAGAGAATCCCAGAGAATCAACTAAAAAAGTACTTGAAACAATTATCAACTTTAGCAAAGTTACAGGATGCAAAATAAACCCACATAAATCATCAGTATTTTTATATGTTACCAATAAAGCCCAGCAGAATGAGATAGAGAAATTCCATTTGAAATAACTTTAGATGATACAAAATATTTGGGAGTCTACCTGCCAAGACAAGACCAGGAACTATATGAACACAATGAGAAAACACTTTTTACAAAAAATAAAGTCAGATCACTAAACAATTGGGGAAAAAAATCAATTGCTCATGGGTAGGCCAAGTGACCATAATAAAAATGACAATTCTACCCAAATTAATTTATTTATTCAGTGACATACCAATCAATCTAACAAAAAAAATATTTCATAGGGCTAGAAAAAATATCAAAATTCTTCTGGAAGAAGAAAAGGTCAAGAATATCAAGGGAATTATTGGAAAAAATATAAAGGAAGATAGCCTAACCATACTAGATCTCAACCTATATTATAAAGTGACAATCATCAAAACTATTTAGTACTGATTAAGAAATATAGTAGTAGATAAGTAAAATAAATTAGGTTCGCAATACACTGTAGTAAATCACCACAATAATTTAGTGTCTAATAAATCCAAAGATATAAGCTTTTTGGGAAAAAAAATTATTATTTGACAAAACTGCTAGCAAAATTATAAAACATTATAGAGTACTGGCCTTAGAGTCAGGAGGACCTAAGTTCAAATCTGGCCTCAGACCAGATACTTGACACTTACTAGCTGTGTGACCCTGGGCAAGCCACTTAACCCCAATTGCCTAAAAAACTAAAACAAAACAAAACAAAAAATTATAAAACATTATAGCAAAAACTAGGTATAGACCAGCGTCTCACACCATATACTAAGAAAAGTCAAAATGGATACATGATTTAGATATAAAGGGTCACAGCATAAGGAAATTTGGACAGAATGGAATAATTTTCCTATCAGATTTTTGTAAAAGGGAAAATTTTATAACAAAAGAAGTTTTCAAACAAAGAAATCAAAGCTATCTATGGTCATAAGAAAATGCTGTAAATCACTATGGATTAGAGAAATGCATATTAAAAGAACTACAAATCACATCTATCAGATTGGCTAATATGACAGAAAAGAAAAATGATAAATGTTGGAGTCAATTTGGGAAACCTGGGACACTAATATATTTCCTTTTCAAGGTCTTGGAGACTGAGCTTTTTCCAGTTCTAACCTAGGGGCAAATCTAGGGGAAGACCTGCTGAGTCTGGCTGAGAGGATCCAGTGGCCATCAGGCCAGAAGAGCCCCCCCCCCCCAATCGCGTGCAGGCATGGGCATGCAGACAGTGAGTCCCTCCATGAAGGAGAGTCCTAGGATATAGAAGGAGGGAGTAGACCTCAGGAAACCAAAAAGTACATGCAGTTTTCCTAATTCCCTGGAATCTGAGAGAATTGAGAGAATTGGGCATATGCTTCTGGATAGGGTGTCTGTCCTCTATGCTGTGGAAGGTGTGCCCAGGTCCAAGACCACCTTGTCACCATCTGACCCAAATGGAACCTGAGAGACTTCTCACATTAGAGAATGATCCCTAGTACAAATCAAAAAAGGGTTAGAGAGAGAAGGAAGGTTTCCATACCTTCCAGTCTTGACTAGAGAAAGGCTTGAGGGGGTCAGGCAATTTCCAGTATCAAGGAACTAAAATACATTGTGATTTAGGGGTGCTTGGAACCCCAAAATGCAAGGATACAGGACATGTGTTTGTCAAGAAAGAATTTGAACACTCAAACCTTCTTTCAGTTCAAGTAACAAGTTTATTATAACACCTGTTGGGTGGGCAAGATTTCTAGTAAATCTGTAGTATTTGTGATGCCAATACAAGCAGGCCACACTCCTAGTGAGTCTGTGCATTCGATGAGAATAAAATGGATATTTTTATATGGAAAGACTGTGAGAAAATCTGGATGGGATCAAGGAGTAGCAAATAGCCTGGGATGGTATGAAGGCAGCAGAGAAAAGGGCCTGGATGGGATTAGGGAGTGTCAAGTAAGCTAATTAAGTAATCAAGGTGTGCTGGGGGTGGGCCAGATGCTTCAAGGAATGAAGAGATCTGGGCTGCTAAAATGTATGGGAAAGTTCAGGGGCTTTTAGGGGTCCATCATTAGGCCCCATCAGACCCAGGAGAATATTAGACACAGTAACAGCAATATTTTATGATAATTAGTTGTGAAGGACTTAGCTGTTCTTAGCAAAAGATTACCCAAGAAAATTCCAAATGACTTAAGATGAAAACATACTATTTTCCCTTTTCTGTGTTTTTTTTGTTTTGCATTTTCTTTTATAGCATGACTAATATTGAAATATGTTTTGCATCATTGCACATGTAAAACCTATTCCAAATTTCTTATTGTCTGGGGTGGGGGGAGGGCAGTAAGAATGGCAGAGAATTCAGAGCTCAATTTAAAAAAAAAAGAATGTTAATTGTTTTTAAATATAAGTGGGAAAAAATAAAATGTTATTTTAAAAAAGTAACTTGACATATACCCTGTATAAAGGCAAATAATGGTGGTCTTGATATTCTCTAATAGAATTCAGTAGCTAATTCTTTATTAAATTATCTAACATTTTGGATGTTTACCATTACTGCTTCCCCCAATGTGAAAACTGAAGCTTAGTGAAGAAGTTTTCATGAGTGCAAGGTTTGCCAAAAGGAGGGAAAAATCTATTTAGCAAGAAGGAGTAAGTATTTAAGATTAAGGTATTAAACGATAATTTAGAACAAATACTAAAGCACCGATTCCTTGATAAAAAGTCATGAGGTATTTCTGCAAATAGCCTTAATAACTTGCCTTTCATTTGAGGTGTGTGTGTGGGGGGTGTTTTAATGAGCTAATTAAAAAGAGAACTCTTTCTCATTAGCTCTGTCTTCATCTCACTTGTTTTGTAGGACAAAACTATTTATATCTTTAGAGATTAAATGTTTAACCAGCTCTCATCTTCCATTAGCTAATTAGATATATTTAGTTGTGGTGGAATTGAGGTGAGTTGTTAATGAGTAATTTAAGTAGTTTTACTTGTAACTGCACTGATCTCTACCCTCTGCCCCTCCTTTTCCTCTTACCTCACCCTTCTTCCTATTTGGAAACTGCTTTCAAATATAGGCAGTCTAAATATTTTACTAGATGCTTTAGAAAATATATCTATTTTAATTTTGCCATTTGGGAATTTTGATGTTCCCCTTTTGGAATCTTAAAAGACATGACTCTGACAACTGGTGTAGGAAAATTTTAAAAGAAAATGATTGTTACTCATTAGTGGTTAAAATAGACAAGCTTTAAAATTAAGGAATAAAACTTTAGAAGCTAGTTTGATAGTTTCTTGTTTTTATTTCACCATAGGAAATGATGTCCAGTTATGTAAAATAGGAAGAGGGATCATTGTGAAGTGAATATATGAGAAAATGGGCATGGAGTGGGGAGCTTTAATATATCACATTAGGGACAATACAAATATAAAGGGGAGAATTACGTATTATGTAAATAGTGATAGATTTGGGATGACAAAGAAAAGATGCAGCAGAATATAATAAATTCACAGGAGAAAGCTAAAACAGGAAGCATTAGGACTAAATTAGTCCACATCAAATAAACATGTGGTGAAAGGAATGAATGGTGAATTAAGAAGGGAGATTTCATTTTAACTAGGGAGATAACACATCAGAAAGCACTGAAAATGAGTCAGGCAAGAAAATATGATATGACTGGAAGAACATCATATTTGAAGAGATGTTTAGATAATACTTTAGCAGAAAGTAAAAGAGAAGGGATGACAGTGTTTTAAGTGTATTTTTAATTTAACATTCTGCTGTATAATAAATTGAAAACTGACTTTCCTTAAGGGGTAGTTCATATGCAACAGAATCAGACAGAGTCTGTTATATTGCATTTTTATACATGGTTGTTTAGGAATTTGCATACATAGGGTGAAAATATATCCATAGAAATATTACACGGCTCACTTCTTTTTAGTACCACTGCTAGAGGACAAATGTTTTTCAGCTATTTTCATTGCCTTGTTGGCTCTTTGATTATGCAATTGCAGATCTGACTTGATCAATAAATCAATCAACAAATATATAATAAGTACTCCTAAATGAAGAAGTAAAACAACTTCTCTTTTTACACCAAGAAAGCTTATATTACTAAAAGGAAGATAACATGTATGCATATTTTTTACGTATTGTTAATGTTTGTACATGAAAATGTACTAGGTATATTTTTGCTGTTCATCCTTCTTTCTCTAACATTACCAATGTCATCACAAAGATGATGTCTTGATTTGTGAGTGAATTGGCTATAAGTGAGGCAAAGTTGTGCAAAGTCTTCAGCCTCACTCTAACCTTCAGAGTCATTAAAATCCAATGGCAAGATAAAAATCAAGAAGACAGGCAATGTCCCCAGATTCAAAGGATGACCTTGACATTTTTTAAATTAAGGCCTTTCTCAGACTTCAGTTTGTCCTCAAAGCCCTTTCAATAACTAAGGGCTAGGTAAGAATTGAGACAAAAGATAGCTTAATTTACCATCAAAAAAAATCAATCTCAAAGATTCTGGCTAGAATAGCAAATAATTGCTATTTACATGCATTCTAAGCCATGCAAACTTAAACAATGAGCCATATACAAATCTAAGAAAGGAGACAATCTAAGGGTGAGGCAATAAATAGCTTGACTAAGGAACCAGAAAAGAAGGAATGTGAAGAATCCAAACTTAAGTTCTGGGATTCCTGGAGGTAGAGATAAAGAGAGAGTATTCTGAGGAGAGCTGGTACAAAGTCTTATGAATGGAGTGTCTAGGGTGATGAACAACTTGTAAGCAGTCTCACTTTTAATCTCTCCCAAATAAATGTGTTGCTTCACTAAATCCTGAAAAAAAAATTATCAAGAAAGGGGGAAAAATATGATGATATCTTTCCTCTCCACAGTTTTGCTACTACTTTTTCATTTATACTAAATACATAGTATCAGGATAATATGCTTGCTTGAAGCAAGGAGGAAAAAAATAAGCCAACTCCCTTGCCTCCATCTCAGCAAGTATGAATATATGATCCCCATATGTGAGTTTATTTTAGGGTAATTGAGGGGATCTGAAATATTGAGCATTCAAGTAAGTAATTATGTATCACAGATAATAATTACATTAAGCTATATAACCATGTCACCTAATTACCTCATAACTTATCTAATAATTTTTCATGTGCACAGTGCTAGTTCTCTCTGTTCTCTCTCTCTCTCTGTTCTCTCTCTCTCTCTCTGTGCATGTGTCTATCTCTCTGTCTCTGTTTCTGTCTCTGTCTCTCTCTGTCTGTCTGTTTCTCTCTCTCTCTCTCTCTCTCTCTCGCTCTCTTGCTCTCATCTATCCCTCTCCATGTATCTATCTACTCTCAGCTCATAAGCATATTTCCTTTTTTTTTTCTGCCACCAAAGACAGAAAAGAAAAACTTTTGATGTGACCAAGGGGAATGGTTAATGTTGCATAGAGAGATCAGGTGTGCTTCTTTGTTGTCTGAAAATAATCTAAAGACTGTAGGCAGTGCTATAATTCTGACAGGCATGTTTGGTTTTCTTTTTACTCACTGATCAATGAATAATATTGTGGAAGATTGCAATATGCATATAAAGAGCAGGGATGTATCCTAAAATCCATATTGTAGTTATTTGGTCTCTAAAGAAACTCATAGAAACCTTGATCATGTAATCTATTTTTGTAAAATTCTGTTTTCAAACTCTCTGTACATGTGAATATCTGTTTTTTAGTTTTTAGAGCCAACCAAATGAGTAAACCAAAATTTTTATTTGCTTTTTTATTTTGTTATTGATCTATTATATGCGTAATGACATATTGTACTGTGTGTGAAGTGCTGTCTCACTTTTGTTGTGCTGAGAAGACATGGTAGTCTGTAAAAGAAAATTGACATAAAGCTCAAGTAGCCTCCAAACAAATATGTTATTTTAGTGATAGAGGGCCAAAATTCAATTAAAATTGAATAAAAATTCAGAAAAAGAAAATTTTCAAAAAAAAAATGAAAAATTAATGGGAATCCCTTGTCTCTTGGGCTTCTCTGGGGTATTTTCTCATTTATGTTAATATTTTACATTTTAGATCGGTAAGAGCTTTGGATAGATTCTCCTCAGTAGAGATCTCTAGGGAAGAGGTCTAGCTTTAGAAAGCCTAAATCTATAGTAAATCTATAGTGTGATCTCTTCAAGAGATCTCAGTTTAGCTTTAGATAGCATAAGCCATGGCGAATTCACAAAGCACCCTTACCCTGGCTACCCCTCTGGACACCATGTATTCAAAACTTGAGAACCTGTCTAAAAGCCTTATCATCAAGTATTTAAAATCTTTGTGCCATGTATGGAATGGATTGATTTGATGGAATGATTTGAAGCATTCTTTTATCTGCTCATTCCTACTTTACAATTATTGTTTTGAGGACTATTTGCTCATATTCTTTGACTACTTATCTATTACAAAAGGCCTTTAGTCTTTTTTTTTTGGTGAGGCAATCAGGGTTAAGTGGCTTGCCCAGGGTCACACAGCTAGAAAGTGTCAAGTGTCTGAAGCCAGATTTGAACTCAGGTTCTCCTGACTCCAAGGCCAGAGGCACTATCCACTGCACCACGTAGCTGCCCCAGTCATATGTTTCTGTTAGTTGCCTGTGTATTTTGGATATCAAATTATTTTCAGAGATATTTCATATGAATTTTTTCCCAGTCAACTATTTCCCTTCTTTTACTACTTGCATTAGTTTTGATCCCGCAAAACCATTTCAACTTCATATTACATAAATGATCTATTCTTATATTTTGTAATTGCTTCTATATTTTGTTCAATTAATCCTACTCCCTAGCCATGAAGTGTAGCTTGAATTTTTTTCTTTAGTAATTGTTTTATTCATAATTTTTGTCATGTTATATTGTGAATGATGTTAATTTCAATCTACTATAATTTATGAAAGAATGTTTTCCAGTTTTCTTAGCAATTCTTATCAAATAGAGAATTCATTCTTAGGTAATTTATCTTTTGGGCTTTATCAAGCAGCAGCGAAGTGAAAGTGTTGAGGTTGAGAGGTTTAGGGGTGCTGGGACCCCAAAATCACAACACATGGGTCCTGCCTGAATGAATTCGACCCAAGCCTTCTTTCAGCCAAAGACAATGTTTATTAGAACATCTACAATATTGGCCAGACTTTTAAGGAATCTAAGTGTTTGTATCACTAATGCAAGGGTGCCAGATCTTAAGAATCTGAGCCCTTGGGTAGATTATAAGAATCTGAGCACCTTAATGGAGACAAGAGGAATGTTATATACAGATAGATGTGGGAGGGATCCAGGAGTGACCAAATAGTCTAGGGTGACTGGAGTAGGGGGTCTAAGGAGGATCTGGATGGGAGTGGCCAGTAACCTGGAGTGAACAGAATGCCTGGGACCTGGTCCACATGGCCAAGGGACAATGGAGTCTAGATAGGATTAAGGGTGAGAAGTGGCCAGGGGCAATCAGGAGGTAATACAATGGAATTGTGAGATTGGGAGTAGCCACAATAAAGGCCATTTGAGTGTATTACAGCCTCAGGCAAATGCCTGAGATTTGGGAAAAGTCCAGGGATTTTCTTTTTTGGGTCCACTCTCAAAGATGTTTTTTTTTCCTTTTAAGGGTCCAGATCTCGTTCCCATCAAAAGCAATTATTTGTTATTCTTCCTTTTCTGCTCTGTTGCATTGTTTTACTTTTCTGTTTTCTAACCAGATCATAATTTTGATGATTACTGCTTTATAATACAGTCTGAGCTCTGGAAATACCACTTTTACTTTGATATTCTAGATCAGAGATCTGTAACATAAGGTTTGGAAATGTTAAAAAAAATATTCTGTTTCCATTGAAAACTTATATTTTTTGGATTAAAGACATCATTCTGATAAAGGGTCCACAGACTTTACTAGACTGCCAAAGGGATCTATGACACAAAAAGCTAATAATAAATGTTCTAGATCTTTTGTCCCTTCAAATGTATTTTGTCATTATTTTAGTTTTGCATGTTGTTTTGTCATCTTGGTCATACAATGTTGGGTAGATTATAAAACTTTGCCTTTATTGTGGTTCTAATTTTTCTAGAAATAAGAACATATATGAAAAATTTATTGAGCTAACAAGCTTTAATATCTCTGGGAAATACAAATAAACTTTAAAATCATAGTTTCATAGAAATCCAATTAATATCATCGTGAATTTTTCCCATTGCTTTTGGAGATTCATTTGCAACTGATACATTCTGTCAGATTAGTCTATCAGGATAATTATTGTGGCTTCATGAGAACTCTGCTTTGCAGCATGTTAGAACAACAGTTTCATCAACAGTTGGCTATGCCCTGTGAATGAAAGAGAGAGACACAGAGGGAGACAGAGAGAGAGAGGGAGAGAGAGAGAGAGAGAGAGACCCAAACTGAATTGTATGGTTCTACTTTGGGTGATTGAAAGGAAAATGGTACCATTAACAAACTTTATCCTCTATTAGTTAAAGAAAAAAATCTTCTACTCAAACCCCATAATTAATGGTTAAAAGTTCTCTCTACAATTCCCCTTGGCAATATATTGTGTTATTTAATACTACTCATCACCAGAATATTTTTTTCCTAATAACCAATTAAATCCTAAATATTAAAGATTAAACTCATTTTCTTCGGCACTGATCCCAGTAGGATTGGAGAGTAGCTGATAATACACTATGTGTGATAATATAGATGACTTTTCAGTAATCTTAGACATGAGACTTCTCTCAGCTAAATCATCCTTATTCCTTTTCTTGAAAGTTCAATTTAGACTTATAATCACTGTTTGGCTATTTTCTCTGTTTTCCATGATTTTTTAAGTCAACAGTGATGATGAGGATTATAAAAATAATGATGATGATGATAATGATAGCTAGCATTTATGAAGTACTTTAAGTTTTGGTTATTGCTTTATGAATATGTCATTTTATCCTCACCACAACCCTATTATTATTCTTTATTTTACAGATCATGAAATTGAGGGAAGATAAAGTTTTAGTGATTATTTACCCAGGGTCACACTGAGTGTCTAAGATTGTACTTGAACTCATTTGACTTCAAGAATAACATCTCATCTACTGTGTTACCAGGGTGCCCATAGAGCATAGGCATGTTTTTACATAATATTCTGGGTAGGTCATGTCTCAGTCAGTCAGTTAATCAAAATGAATTTATTAAGGTTTTACTACATACAAGACATTGTTCTAAGTGCTAGAGATACAAATACAAGCAAAGGGAGAGATAGAACTTGACCTCAAGAACCTCATATTCTAATGGAGGGAGATAACACAACAAATGGATGCTGAAAAATGGTGGAGGTGCAGGAATAGAGATAAATACTTGAATGTATCATAGTGGTAAAATCCAGAGAATCAATATGACTGATCTAGGCCCTTCCTCAAAATGGAGGGTCTAGGAAGAAAACAAATAAGTGATTTGAGAGGCAATTATGGATTGGTTGTGTAGTCTATAACTTTAGGGATGACTGGTCTATGTCCCCTACCTAAAATGAAAACTCAAGGAAGAATTCATGTGTGAAAGAACAGGCCTGCAGGAGTAGATGAAGGCGGTAGCTGACTAAGACCAGTTTACTCATAGTTTATGTTCGATATCAGAACATTTATAATTCATTCAACAGTCAGCAAAAGGAGATTTAATTTGACATAAAAGAAGGATATTTAACAAGAATAAGCATTTAGGACAGTTCGAATGATATAACTGAGTGCAAATCTATTGCCTAAGTTGCCCATTTTAGATCACATTGTTCCTGGAAATCTTGACTTATTTTTTACTCAGGCTGTCAACATGTAATGTCAACAGCCTAGGCCTTTAATTAGCTGAGTCAATATGGTCTTTAGGATCTCCTCGAACATCTTAAGATAAAATTAGTCTAAAATCAGGAGTGGGAAACCTGCAGCCTCAAGGCCACAGGTACCCTACTCCTGCACCTGGTATGGGCAAAGGAGTTATATTATTGCTCCCCTCACAACATGGTATTCTGGTAAGTTACTGACAAATGCTTCTACATGTTTGTTTTCTGGAGTCTTGGGTTTCTGTACAGCTGACATTTATCTAGTTGGTCACTTCATGGTGATTAAGGAAAAAAAGAGTTTGCTATGGTCAGTCTAGAGCTGAAAGTACTACCAGCTTTGTAATGAGCAGAATGGGTTGCCCATTTTTTTTTGTCATGCTGACCTCTATATGTCTATGCTTTGCAAATTGATATTTTGGATTCCTGTCAAACTTGCAATGTTAATTTTTTTTGGGGGGGGAGGTTAGAAAGGGAACTGAAAATGCTTCAAATGGATGTGGTTATACAATCCAGAAAATTACACTAAGATGTGTTTTACCAAGTCTGTGTGGAAAGAGGATGGAGGGAAAGAGGATCATTGAATCTAGTCATGATGAGGTAACACGAAGAGGAAATTTGCCCATCAGTGCCCATAAGTCCTTTCATCACCTCCTGCTTTTTCCAAAAATAAATAAGTAAATTAGTTATGAAAAATAACTTTGATGATGCAATGATGTGTCTTGCTCTTGCTCACATTAAAATAACTCTGAGAGCCTGGGCTATAAGTGTTTCCCTGATTCGTTATGAAGTTAAATATGAAAATACCTATAGCAAAGGTAATATTTTTCATGAATACTGGAAAAGAACACAGAACAGAATCTATAACACATAATTTGGTCTGTGGTTTAGTATGGAAAAGCAGCAGAACTAGCCAGCTCAGAGGAGTATAGTCACCTCCACACTCTCTGGCCTCACAAGGCCTGTCAGCCTATTACATAGAGATGCTTTATCTACCTTTCACAAGAAATAGGAGTTTCCATGGTGCTCACACTTTCAATATGTATCTGTAAACTTTCTTCTTTATTTTTTTCACTCATTTTTGCCTTTCTAATCTTCTCTTGGCTCCCCTGCAGTGCCTTCCCTTTTTCCTACAATTTATATTTTGACCACTTCAGTCATTCTTCTTGCCATCAATAGAAAGGCAGGTGGGAGGGTGTAAAGATGTACACTATGAGATCTCAAATATGTTTGATTTTTAGAATTGTCATCCATTTCTACATGGGTTGTATATAGTGAATGAACAACACTCAAAATGGGTTAGATTTTGAGTAATTTCAGGTAATACTGTTTCTTTTTTTCATTGAGTACAGAATGTTTTTCTCTTTTCAGAGTAATATAAAAATAACATACTAGCCGTAGGAGCAGAGGATTATACATGTATGTATGTGTGTGTGTGAGTGTTGTATAGATATAGTTTGTCTTAATGTCTTCTGATTTTTTATTTTTTTATTATGAAGTTGATAAATATTGACAAACATTTTACATTCTAATATACACAACCAAAAAAAATTGAATATGATACTGTGAATTTCCTAGTTTGGTTTTTATTAAAGTATATATTTGATTTTAAACAATAGTAACAAAACCATGCTACTTGTCTGCGACCTTTCTATACATCCTTACATTCTCTTCTTTGTATTTTTTGTAATATTTCAGATACTCTTTTTTTCTCCCTCTTTTGGTATTACAATACCTACTTACCAGCTCTCTCTCCCACAACTTCTCCTTACCAAATAGAAGCTCTCTTTTATAACAAATAAATATAATACAGAATATTTCATTGAATTAAGAGTTCTTGTCTCACTTGAAGGTGTTTTCTTTTAAATTATCATAATTGTTGTCCTAGTTCTTCTGAATTCATTTTGTAGCAGTTCACACAAATTCTCTGAGTTTTTTTTTCTGAATCTGTTCCCTTTGCCTTTTCTTAATAATCAATAATATCCCCTTACATTCACATTCAAAGGGCATGCCCTTTGACAATTGATGGTCACCTAGAAGTGGTATTATACAATTAAAAGTTGTGCATAATTTAGTGACATTTTAGGTATAGTTGCAATTTTTTCTCATAATTATTGGACTAATTTACAACTCCACCAACAAGACATTATGGTACCTGGTCTTCCATAGCCCACCCAACAATTTGCATTTTAAAAAATTCTTTGCCAATCTGTTGGCAAGTGGAACATCAGACATGATTACAATTATATTTTTAATACTTCCAGTGATTTGGATCATTTTGTTCTTTTCTTTGCAGTTAGTTTGTATTTCTTCTCTGGAAAATTGAAATTTTGGAAGTTCTGCTTCCAGGAGCCAAGATGGTGGAATAATAAGTAAGTTTCTCCCTCCCTTATCAACCTCTGAAAACCCAGAAAATAATATTGCCCAAGGAAAAACCCTGGAACAGCTGAACTAGAAGAAAGGCAGGGTGCAGCAGTCCAGTAGCACAGGTAGTTTGAGGGATCAACTGGAAAGGCCCCTCTTGCCCTGGGGGAAGGGTAGCAGTACAGAACAGGAGGCATCCCAGCAAGTTAGCAGAAAGCCCCACCTCAGTATATCAGAAGGAGATCCTTAAACCCAGGTGATGGAGTAGGCAAACACCAACACTTAGACCCCCCCAAGTGCCTCAGTGAGGGCAGGGTAACAGGTGGAAACCAGCTCAGAAAACCACCAGGTGCCTCAGCATTCTACAGCAGTATCCCAGTGCCTCAGCAAAACTCTGTGAAGTGCTCCAAGGGGCCCTAGCCAGATAAACATCTTGCAACATCCATCTGAAAGGAGCTGAAGAAAGCAAAAGGGAAGGAAAGCAGGCTCACCCAGAAAATATCACCCCAGGAAAAACCTGGAATAGCTGAACCAGAAGAAGGATGGGGAGCAGCAGTCCAGTAGGCCAGGTAGCTCGAGGAATTGATGGGAAAGGCCCCTCTTGCCCTGGGGGAAGGGGAGCAGTGCAGAATGGGAGGCATCCAAGCAAGCTAGATGAAAGCCCAACTTTAGCATACCTGGAAATCCTGAAACTGAGGTGGTGGAGAGGCAAACACCAACACCTGGACCTCCAAGTGCCTCAGTGAGGGCAGGGGAACCAATGGAAACCAGCTCAAAAAACCACCTGGTGCCTAGGCATTCTACAGCAATCTCCCAGTGCATCAGCAAAAACCTGTGAGGTTAGGTGTGATAGAACTCTAGAAAAAAATTGAATGGGGAGAGAAAGGAATAAATTTTTTTTTTCTCAGCAGTATATGGCACATACACAAAAAATTGGCAATGTACTAGGGCATAAAAAATGTCACAATCCAATGCACAAAGGCAGAAATAATAAATGCATCCTTTTCAGATCATGATGCAATTAAAATTATATGTAATGAAGAGTCATGGAGAGATAGACTAAAAAATGATTGGAAACTAAATAATCTGATCCTAAAAAATGATTGGGTCAAACAACAAGTCATAGAAACAATCAATAACTTCATTCAAGAGAATAACAATAATGAGACAACATACTAAAATTTATGGGATGCAGTGAAAGCAGTTCTTAGGGGAAGTTCTATATCTCTAAATGCTTACATGAATAAAATAGAAAAAGAGGAGATCAATGAATGGGGCATACAACTAAAGCAAAACTAGAAAAAGAACAAATTAAAAATCCCCAATTAAACACCAAATTAGAAATGCTGAAAACCAAAGGAGAAATTAAGAAAATTGAAATTAAGAAAATTATTGAACTAATAAATAAAACTAAGAGCTGGTTTTATAAAAAAAAACAATAAAATAGATAAACCTTTGGTTAATTTAATTTTAAAAAAGAAAGAAGTAAACCAAATTACCAGAATCAAAAATGAAAAGGGTAAATCCACAACCAAGGAAGAAGAAATTAAAGCAATAATTAGGAACTATTTTGCCCAACTGTATGCCAATAAATTTGACAATCTTAGTGAAATGAATACATATTTACAAAAATATAAATTGCTCAGATTAAAAGAAGAGGAAGTAAAATACTTAAATAACCCCAACTCAGAAAAAGAAATTGAACAAGCCTCTGATGAACTCCCTACAAAATGATCTCCAGGGTCAGATGGATTTACAAGAAAATTCTATCAAACATTTAAAGAACAATTAATTCTAATACTATATAGACTATTTGGGAAAATAGGTGAAGAAGGAGTCTTACCAAATTCTTTTTATGATACAAATATGGTGCTGATATCTAAACCAGGAAGAGTCAAAACAAAGAAAGAAAATTATAGACAAATTTCCCTAATGAATATAGATGCAAACATTTTAAATAAAATATTAGCAAATAGATTACAGCAACTTATCAGAAGAATATTATACTAAGATGTGGATTTATATAAGGAATGCAGGGCTGGTTCAATATTAGGAAAACTATTAGCATAATTGATCAAATCAACACCAAAACTAACAGAAATCACATGATCATCTCAATAGATGCAAAAAAAAAGCTTTTGACAAAATATAACACCCATCCCTATTAAAACACTAAAGAGTATAGGATTAAATGGAGTCTTGCTTAAAATAATAAGTAGCACCTACCTAAAGCCTCTATCAAGCATATATATAATGGGGACAAACCAGAAGCATTTCCAGTAAGATTGGGGGTGAAAGAAAGATGTCCATAATCACCTTTGTTGTTCAATATTGTACTGGAAGTGTTAGCTTTAGCAATAAGAGAAGAAAAATAAATTGAACATATTTGAATTGGAAAAGAGGAAACAAAGCTATCACTCTTTGCAGGTGATATGATATACTTAGAGAATCCTAGAGAATCAAGTGAAAAACTACTTGAAATAATAAACAACTTTAGCAAAGTTGCAGGCTATAAAGTAAACCCACGTAAGTCATCGGCATTTCTATGTATTTCCAACAAAGCCTGACACCAAGAGATAGAAAGAGAAATTCCATTTAAAGTTACTGTAGACATTATAAAATATTTAGGAGTCTACCTGCTGAAACAAACCCAGGAACTACATGAACACAATTATGAAACACTTTCCACACAAACAAAGTCAGACCTAAATAATTGGAAAAACATCAATTGCTTATGGGTAGGCTGAGCTAATATAATAAAAATGATAATTCTACCTCAGTTAATTTACTTATTCAGTGCCATATCAATAAACTAACAAAAATTATTTTATAAAGTTATAAAAAATAGTAACAAGATTCATTCGGAATAACAAAAGGTCCAGAATATCAAGGGAACTAATGAAAAAAAAATGTAGGGGAAGGTGGGCTAGTCATTCCAGATCTTAAATTGTATTATAAAGCAGCAATCATCAAAACTGCTTGGTATTGGCTAAGAAATAGAGTGGTGGACCAGTGGAATAGGTTAAATATGTAAGACAATAGTCAATGATTATAGTAATCTATTATTTAATAAACCCAAAGAATCCACCTTCTGGGATAAGAACTCACTCTTTGACAAAAACTGCTGGGAAAACTGGAAAAGAATGTGGCAGAAACTAGGCATAGACCAAAATATCATACCATATACCAAAATAAAGTCAAAATGAGTTCATGATTTAGATATAAAGGCTGATACTATAAGCAAACTGGGAGAGCAAGGAATAGTTTACCTATCAGATTTATGGAGAACAGAAAAATTCATGACCAAACAGGTGATAGAGAACATTCCAAAATACAAAATGGATAATTTTGATTATATTAAATTGAAAAGTTTTTGAACAAACAAAGCCAATGCAACCAGCATTAGGAGGGAAGCAGAAAACAGGGAAAGAATTTTACCACCAGTCTCTCTCATAAGGGCCTCATTTCTAAAATATATAGAGAATTAAGTCAAATTTCTTTTGTTTTCCTTTTAATTTTTATTTATTTTTTTTGTTTTCAACATTTACTTCCACAAGATTTTGAGTTCCAAATTTTCACCCCATCTCACCCCTCCCCCCACCCAAGGTGGCATGCATTCTAAATACCTCTTCCCCTAGTCTGCCTTCCTTTCTATCTCTCCCCCCTTCTTTTATCCCCTTCCCCTTCAATTTTCCTGTAGGGCAGGATGGATTTCTGTACCCCATTTCCTGTATTTCTTATTTCCCAGTTGCATGTGGAAACATTTTTTTTAAACATGTGTTTTTAAAACTTTGGGTTCCAAATTCTCTCCCTTCCTCCCTCCCCACCCACCCTTATTGATAAGGCAAGCAACTAAATATAGGTTATATATCTGCAGTTATGCAAAACACTTCCATAGTAGATATGCTGTGAAAAACTAACTCTATTTCCCTTAATCCTATCCCACCCACCCATTTATTCTAGTCTTTCTTTTTGACCCTGTCCCTCCTCAGAAGTATTTGCTTCTGATTACTCCCTTTCCCAATCTGCCCTCCTCTCTATTATTCCCCTACTCTCTTGTCCACTTCCCTCCTATTTTCCTGTAGGGTAAGACAGATTTCCACACCCAATTGAGTGTGTATGTTATTCCCTCCTTAAGTCAAATCCTATGAGAATAAGATTCACTCATTCCCTCTCACCTTCCCCTGTTTCCCCTCCACTGTAAGAGCCAATTCTTTCCTGTTGTTTCTTTGTGGGGGGGGATAATTTACCCTATTCTACCTCTCCATTTCTCTTTCTCCTAGTATATTCTTCTCTCACCCCTTAATTTTATTCTCCAGATATGACCCCTTCATTTTTAACTCACCCTGTGCCCTCTATGTATCTATCTATATCTATATATATGTACATATAATTTTTTCCCCTCCAACTACCCTATTACTGACAAAGGTCTCATGAGTTACAAATATCATCTTTCCATGCAGGAATGTAAACAGTTCAACCTTAATAAGTCTCTTATGATTTCTCTTTCCTGTTTACCTCTTCACGTTCCACTTGAGTCTTGTATTTGAAAATCAAATTTTCTATTCAACTCTGGTCTTTTCATCAAGAATGCTCGAAAATCTTCTATTTCACTGAATGACCATTTATTCCCCTAAAGGATTATACTCAGTTTTGCTGGGCAGGTGATTCTTGGTTGTAATCCTAACTCCTTTGCTCTCCGGAATATTATATTCCATGTCCTGCGGTCCCTTAATGTAGAAGCAGCTAAATATTGTGTTATACTGATTGTGTTTCCACAATACTTGAATTGTTTCTTTCTGGCTGCTTGTAATATTTTCACTTGACCTGGGAACTCTGGAATTTGGCTACAATATTCCTAGGAGTTTTCCTTTGGGGATCTCTTTCAGGAGGAGATTGGTGGATTCTTTCAATTTCTATTTTGCCCTCTGGTTCTAAAATATCAGGGCAGTTTTCCTTGATCATTTCTTGAAAGATGATGTCTAGGCTCTTTTTTTGATCATGGCTTTCAGATAGCCCAATAATTTTTAAATTCTTTCTCCAGGATCTATTTTCCAGGTCAGTTGTTTTTCCAGTGAGATATTTCACATTGTTTTCTAATTTTTCATTCTTGTGGATTTGTTTTACAGTGTTTTGATTTCTCATAAAGTCACTAGATTCCAATTCCTGTACTCTAATTTTTAAGGAAGTATTTTCTTCAGTATTCTTTTGACTTCCTTTTCCATTTGGCCAATTTTGCTTTTTAGGGCATTTTTCTCCTCATTGGCTTTTTGGACCTCTTTTACCATTTGGGTTAGGCTATTTTTTAAGATGTTATTTTCTTCAGTATTTTTTTGGGTCTCCTTTAGCAAGCTGTTGACTTGGTTTTCATGATTTTCTTGCATCACTCTCAGTTTTTCCTCTACTTCTCTTACTTGCTTCTCAAAATCACTTTTTAGCTCTTCCAAGGCCTGGGACTGATTCATATTTTTCTTGGAGGCTTTGGATGTGGGAGTTTTGGCTTTGTTGTCTTCTTCTGGTTGTATGTTTTAATCTTCTTTGTCACCAAAGTAAGATAATATAGTCTGACTCTTTTTGTGCTCCTTACTCATGATCCTGGACAATTACCTGAATTTTAAACTCTTTGTTAAGGTAAAAGTCTGCTTCCAATGTGAAGAATGTACTGTCCCAAGCTTCAGGGGTTTGTACAGTTGCTTTCAGAGGTACTTCTAGGGACCTGTAAATTTTCAGTTCTTCCAAGGTGCTAAGATAAGGCGCAAGGTGTTTTCTCTCCACCACCACAACAAGCTCCACCGCACCAGAGCTCCTCTTCACCCCAGGACCGCCCCTCAGAACTGTGACCCAGATCCAAGCACTGGTAAAGCAAGAGATTCCTGCCTCAGCACTAGCAAAGATATCCCTGCAATTCCCCTCTGATCAGCCACTTCATTCCCCCTCAGTCTGTGGGCCAGAAGCTCAGGAAAAAGCCGCGGCCCTGGGCCATGCTCAAGACTTGCTGCTTAGACCTAGCTCCCCTCTCACCACAGTCACAGACTTTTCCCACTGACCTTCTAAGTTGTCTTTGGCATTCAGGGGTTGAGAAGTCTGGAAACTGCCACAGCTGCCTGCGATTCAGTTCTCTGAGGCCTGCTCCAGGGTCACTGCAGCCTGCGTCCCCACACCAAAATGCACTCCTCTCCCTGTCTGGCGTGATATACCTTTGTGATCAACCATCCAGGCTGTCTTTGGCTGGAAATCTGTTTCATTCTGTCTTTTTATGGGTTCTGCTGCTTTAGAATTTGTTTAGAGCCTTTTTTTAGGTATTTGGAGGGCTTTGGGTGAGAGCTGAAGACAGTTACTGCTTTCCCTCCACCATCTTGGCTCTGCCCCCCCAAATTTCTAAGAATACAAGTCATTCCCCAATTGATAAATGATCAAAGGATCTAAACAGGCAGTTCTCAGATGAAGAAATTAAAGCCATCTATAGTCATATGACAAAATGCTCTAAATCACTATTGATTAGAGAAATGCAAATCAAACCAACTCTGAGGTACCACATCACACCTGCCAGATTGGCCAACATGGCAAAAAATGAAAATAATAAATTTGGAAGAAGATGTGGGAAAACTGGAACACTAAAGCTTTGTTAGTGATGTTGTTAAATGATCCAACCATTTTGAAGAACAATTTGGGACTATGCCCAAAGGGCTATCAAAAGGTGCATACCCTTTGACCCAGGAATAGCACCTCTAGGGCTGTATCCCAGAGAGATCATACAAATGGCAAAAGGACCCACATGTACAGAAACATTTATAGCAACTCTTTTTGTAGTGGCAAAGAATTGGGAATTGAGAGGATGCCCATCAATTGGGGAATGGCTGAACAAGTTGTAGTATATGAATATAATGAAATACTACTGTTCTATCAGAAATGATGAACAGACTGACTTCAGAAAAACCTGGAAAGACTTGTATGGTCTGATGCTGAGTGAAGTGATCAGAACCAGGAGAACATTGTACACAGTAACAGCTACATTGTGTGATGACTAATAATGATAGACTTAACCTTTTCTCAACAATAATAGATCTAAGACATCTCCAGAGGCCTCATGATGGAAAATGCTATCCACATGCAGAGAAAGAACTATGGAGTTTGAATGCATATTGAGGCATACTATTTGCAATTTCTTTTTTCTTCTCTTATGTTTTGTTTCCTCTTTCTGGTGGTTCCTCCTATTAGGTTTAATTCTTATGTACAACATCACTAATGTGAAAATATGTTTAATAGGAATGTAAATGTATAGCCTATATCAGATTGTGTGCAGTCTTGAGGAGGGAGGTGGGAAGGAAGGGGGAGAAAAATTTAAAACTCAAAAGCTTATGGAAGTGATTGTTGATAATTCAAAATAAATTAATTAAAAAATAAAAAATAAACACACAAAAAAGAAAATTGTTATTTTATATAATTATTTATTTAGTGAGTGATGGATTTTTTCTTCTGTATTTGCATTAATTATATATCTTGGATTTAAGAAGAAATTGTTGCCCTTCTATTTGTGACTGAATTGATTCTATTTGTACAAAAGCTTTTTGATTTTATACAAATAAAATTTTACACTTTGTTTTTTATGACCATCTCTGACTCTTATTTGGTTAAGAAATCTTCCCATATTCATAATTATAAAAGATATTTTCCTTTCTTGTCTATTTTTTATTAAGTAGTATTACATTTGGGCCATTTATCAATTTGGAGCTTATTGTGATATATAGTATGAGTTGTTCATCTGAACCTAATTTTTGCCAGATTGCATTTTTTTTTCTCTAATCCCATATTGAGGAAAACTTACTCTCGTAGTTGGTGTTCTGGAGGTAATATAATAAAATGCTTCTATGCTTCTATTCCTTTTTGATCTTATTTACTTAATCCACCCCATCCATCAACTTTACTATTTTTTAACTATCACTAAAGAGTTCTCATGTTTATAGATTTGTAGTATAGTTTGTGATTTAGTACTGCTAGGCATACTAGGAAAAAAATCATATTAACTTACCTTGAGCAATTCCATTGAGTTTTAAGCTTCTATTTCATAATTAAATAGCTGTTACATAAGTTGTATTGTATAATTTGACAATTTGTATGGATCCCCAAAATCTGGCAAACAATTACTAATAACTGTGTGTATATTATGGTAAACTGCTGATAAATACTTGCTAAAGATATAAAGATACTTATGTTTCCATTGGTAGTTTCCTTTAATCATTTGGTTAGGTAATCTATCATCAATCAGAATATAGATTTAAATCATGAATGCCTTTAGCCAGAATTAGAAAAACCCACTAGAGGCCCTAGTGATCAATCTGCTGTTACTTGGCCATCAAATTCTCCTGTATTCCCCACATCCAAAGATTTAAACATCCCATGGTGTAGTGATAATGATAGAGACTTGCTAAAATGCCACCTTTGAGGAAGAAACGCTACTTCCAGCTGAGTAGAAAGAGGATCTTATTATGAGCATCTATATGAGACATACATATCCAAATTTTTAGGAATCAAGTCGGTAGTTTGTTCCTAGGAGTCGATGTAGCACTGTTGAATGCTCAGTTAAGTTTGATTGCAAGCATATTATTTTTTGCTTTAAGGATTCTAGCATTATGGAATTCTGTGAATTCAGAATTTGTATTATTTCATTATCTTTGTTTTGAGAAAGCATAATGCAGATTTCTGACTTATCTCTTTTTACTATGTCTACCTTTCTTTACTCTTGACTTTTCTGAGATCATATTTTCCATCACTGATTTGTTTTACTTCATCCAAGGTATAACAAATTCTGCTCTAGACCTTCATTTTTACTAAATCAGATTGTTTATATTTCATAGGTATTTCCTATAAACAACTTAGTGTTGGATTCTGCCTTCTAATCAGTTCTCCCAGTTTTCATTTTATTAGTTAATTCAGATCAATCACATTTATGATTGTTAATGGTCTTTTCCATCATCCATTTTATTTTTCCTTCTAATTTTTTTTCTGCTCTTCTCATTTTTTTTTAACAAAGAAACAAATAGGAGGAAAAAAAAGGAACCACATCAACACTAGTAATTTTAAATGGAAGCAATTTGATCCCACTCCTGTTTCCCTCCTCTCTTATGTAGGTAGGTCATAAAGTGGCTAGAGTGCAAGACTTGGCATAAGGAAGACTCTAGTTCTAATCCTACCATAGACCTCTCCTAGCTGTATGATATTAAAGCTTTATATAAAACTTAGCTATTATAATTACTGTTAGTTATTTACCCATCCCAGAGCTTAACATTGTTTCTTTTTTTTTATGGTGACAATTTTAAATAAATTTTATTCTCCAGGACAAGAATTGAATTTCCACTTGTTTACAATACTGATAAAGTGCAATGTCATTCACTTCTTTCCCTCTGCACACATTCAAGTATTCTGAATGCTCAGATTTACACAATAGCTTAAATGTTACTTTTAAACTGCTACTGCCTTGTCTGCAAATTCAAGTCTTTCAACTTTTGGAAAGCTGTGTGGAATGCTCTTTCTTCTGGTGTGTTTAGTTGACTCCCTCAATGGTGAGTCCAGAAGAAGCACCTCTAGATGGGGCTGCTTCACCCCCTGGGAACCCATCAGGCATGCCTCCTGGCATGCCCCCTGCACTCTGGTACAGCTTAGTAATTATGGGGTTGCAGACCTTCTCAATTCTCTCTGCTGATGTTCAAATTCTTCCTTCTCAGCAGTCTGGTTCTTATCCAGCCAGTTGATTATTTCCATTACATTTGTCAAGGATCTCCTGCTTGTCTTCATCACCGATTTTACCTTACAGTTTTTTCTTTACAGTAGCCTTCATGTTGAAAGAATAAGATTCAAGGGAATTCTTGGAAGACACCTTGATTCTCGGCTTCTCATCCTCAGTCTTGTATTTCTCACCCTCCTGGGCCATATGCTCAATTTCTTCTTTGCTCAGACAACCTTTATCATTGGTGATAGTGATCTTGTTCTCCTTGCCTATACTCTTATCCACAGCAGAAACATTGAAGATGCCATTTGCATCAATACCAAATGTTACTTCAATCTGAGGAACACCCCTGGGTGCTGGGGGGATTCCTGTGAGCTCAAACTTGACAAGCAGGTTGACAATCCTTTATTATTGCTCTTTCAACTTCATAAACCTGAATAAGCACACCAGGCTGGTTATCTGAATAGGTGGCAAAGGCCTGTGTCTGCTTGGTGGGGATGGTGACATTACATTTGATGAGAACTATCACAACTCCACCAGCAGTTTCAATTCAACGAGGAAAGAGGAGTGACATCGAACAATAGCAACACCCACCAGAACAATTTCATGAATCTGTGATTTATCTACCTTGGCATCTCTTACGGCCTTTACCACAGGGTCCAGTGTGGCCCAGAAGAGATTAACATTCAGCTCTTTGAAATGGGCTCAGGATGATTGATATATAGAAGTTGATACCTTCATAGAGGGAATCAATTTCAATACTGGCCTGGGTACTAGAAGAGAGGATATACTTTGCATGTTCATAAGTAGTGCAGACAGCAAAACCTCTTTTTCTCACTGTTGTCCTTCTTGTGCTTTTGCCTGAACTCAGGTTGACCATTTGGTTGTCAAAACCTCCCCACCCAAGCGGTTGTCCTCAGTTGTGGACTTGACCTCAAAGATGTCGTTTTCGATCATAAGAATGGAGACATTGAACGTTACAGTCAAAGATCAACACATTTCTCTTGGCACCAATCTTTTTGTCTATGCCATAAACAATAGCAGCAGCGGTTGGCTCATTGATGATTCAGAGCACATTGAGACCAGTGATGGTTCCAGAATCTTTGGTGGCCTGACATTGGGAACATTTAAATAGGCTGGTACTCTGACCAGAGCATTTGTGACAGTCTTCCCAAAGTAAGCTTCAAAAATTTCTTTCACCTTGGTCCAGACCATAGAAGATATTTCTTCTGGGTAGAAACTTTTGGTTTCCCCTTTGTACTCCACTTATACCTTAGGCCTGCCTGTGTCGTCATTTACCCTCATGAAATGCCAATGCTTCATGTCTGATTGTATAACTGCATCATCAAATCTGTGACCAATCAGATGTTTGGCACAAAAAACTATGTTGGTGGGATTCACTGCAACTTGTTTCTTTGCAGCATCACCAATCAAACATTCTATTGGTGAAGATGACATAGCCTGGGGTGGTCCTGTTTCCTTGGTCATTAGCAATGATCTCCACTTTCCCATGTTGGAAGACTCCCACACAGGAATAAGTGGTGCCAAAATCAATGCCAACTGCAGGTCCCTTCGATATGGTTACTGGGGAGTCGGGGGTCATAGCTGACCACTGTGGAGGAAGAAGGGCTATTGCTACTGTGCTGAGTAGACTTTACCATTGTTTCTTACACTTTATTTTCCCATTTCATTATACATACTGTGCTGCTAAAGTTTATTTATCTTGTTACTATTGTGTCCCCAACTTTATTCATATGCTTAACTCCAGCCATTGTCTCCCTTACCCCACCTATTTCCTTTCCTTCCTTACTCCACCTATATATTTCAACACCAAAATCTTTGCATTTCTCTATTACAGTATGTGTCCAAAACCCCTGTTGACATTAGAATGTGGGTGTTTTTGTTAACTGTTCATGTGTATTATTATTTTTTTTTATTTTGTCCCCCCAAACCCTTAGGATTATACTGAGTTTTGATGGATGAGTTATTTTTGGTTGCAAGCTTTTGTTTTCAATATGTTGTAATCTAATATGTCCTCTCCTTTATATTGATTGAAGCATGGTCTTGTGTGATCTTGACTGAAGTTTCCTGGTTCTCAACTGTTTGATGTTTAGGCTGCTTGTATCATTTTCCCTTTGACTTCAAAGTTCTGGATTTTGACTAAGATATTCTTGAATGTTTTCAATTTGTGGTTACCTTCAGGTTTATAAACAGTGAAATTTTTATATTTCTCACCTTGTTCTCAGGTTTTTGTGTATAGGGAAGTTTTCTTTTATTATGTTTTGATGTGTGCTATTGAGGTATTTTTGTTTGGGTTTAGTTTCAAGGAAGTCTGTTGATGCTTAAATTATTTTTCTTCAACCTATTTCTTCAGGTCAGTTATTTTTTATCTGACAATTTTTTCTAACTTTTTAATCATTTGACCTTGTTTTAATATTTCTCATCTCAGTAAAACATGGGATTCTACTTACCCACTTATAGTTTTCCTGGTGTTCATTACTTGGGTAATATTTTCCTTCTTCCCTTCTAAGCTTTTGTCTTCTAAGATTCTTTCTTAATTAAATTTTTTCTTAATTTTTCTTAATTTTCTTAATTAAAAAGTTGTAGTTTCACTTTTAATTTATTGATTAATTTCTTCCAACCACTGATGGAGTAATTTTGACCAAGTCATTCTTTCTCACCCCCTCTTTTTTTTTAAGTGAAGCAATTGGGGTTAAGTGACTTGCCCAGAGTCACACAGCAATTGAGTTTTTATGTGTCTGAAGTTGGATCCGAACTCAGGTTCTTCTGACTCTACAGCTGGTGCTCTATCCACTGCACCACCTAGCTGCCCCTCTCACCTCCTCTTAAATTCTACTTTTTTTCTTTCTTTTTTTCTTTCTTTCTTTCTTTCTTTCTTTCTTTCTTTCTTTCTTTCTTTCTTTCTTTCTGAGTTACTATCTTCTGGGTTAACTCTTGTATTTCTTTTAACAATACTCTATCTTAATTGTGTTCAGAGATTTCTTATTTTTACTCATATATCCAATTTCAGTTCCTATATCTGAATCTTGATACAGGAATAGTCTCCATCACTTTTTGTACTTCTTGACAGGACAGATAAACCCTGCCTGGTCCAATCTCTGCTTCAGTCAGTCTGGATGTTGTGATCACTGCATTGTCCCAGTACGATCAGGGTTCCTGAAATATTGTCTCTCTACCTGTCCTCTTCCAATTTCCTACCCTGCCACTTCTGTAATCCTTGGATTTTGTATCCATATCTTAGTCATCCTACTTGAGGACTAAGTGTGGCTATATGTCTCTGATCACCACCAGGAAGTTCATTTTGTCCCTAGCTGAGGCCCTAGTAGCACCTGATAGATTATGGGGAATTACATTGCTTCAGGGTTACTTGGATGCTTAAATGTGCCTATCCATCCTCTCTATTCCTTTAATCCTCTGGAGTGGCCATGGAATATTAGAGATTGTGCTGATTTAGACTCCCTTGAATTCTCCTTGCACAGACTGTCAAATTGCTGAAAATTTCCATTTCAATTGGTAACTCTCTAACCTGAGCTCTTTTTTAGTTTTTTTTTAATACTATTGCTCCTATAGGATATTGGAGGACAGTCTCGGTTCAGGCCTTTTTCAGAGCTGTAAGGCATATAGGCACTTCTTGTGATGGAACGGAACCATGCCCTATTGCAATGAACAATTGAATCTTTGATTTGAGCTGAATTCTGACTCAGTAGGGAAAGGGAGTGTTGGGACTGGGCAACTAAGATGCCATTGCTTTCTACCTTCATTTATTAAAGATCAAAGAACATACTGGCTTCAGGATCCCCTACTATGCTTCCCACTTTATATTCAGTGATATTTAACTATTCTTTTGAACATACCCAGATTAGATGCAGGGTCTTATTGCTGGTTTTATTGATCATTGCTTCATCTGGTTCTTTCTTAAGTGTTCGGAAGGGCAGTGTCTTCAGGGAGTTGGGTTTACTTAAAATCTGTCAAGTCACTATCAAGTTGTCTTTAATTTTACATTATCTTTCCTTATTAATATCAATCTCCATGCCACATCCTTACTTGAGCACCCTCATGAAAAATTTTAAGTACCACGAGAAAAAACAGTTGAGTAAAACTGAATTAACTTTTGAATCATTTCAGGCAATAATTGCAACATTCCACACCCAGAGTCCCTTAATTTTCAAAATAAGATGGGAGGTGTCTCTAGAGTACTTGTAATAGATTCTTTTAGAGATTAAACATTAAAATATTTGTTGCCACACATAGATATAACCTATATATGTATTTGTATATGTATGCAAGTATATATACACAAATACATTTGTATGCATGTTCCTTCTTATGTATATACATAATCCATGCCTTTATGTATATTTGTGAATACACATCTATATATATTTAATTTATAATACTTACAATACTTATATTTAATTTACTATACTTACTTAGGCAATAGTACATTCAGAAAACTATAAGATGAGAAAAGACATGGAGGCCTTCAATACCTAGAGTATGAGTTGTCTTGACCACATTATCCCTATAGAATTGATTCTCTACTAATGTACTTTATGGGTGTGGGCACTATTCTCACTGTTGTTCTGTATGAATGTAGGAGAGGGTACCGTAACTTTATTGAGTAAATGTTTTGCTTCTACTGTTCATGCAATGTAACTTTAGCAAATGTCTTGAATTTGAACTGAGTATGTCAACTTGAAGACTACTAAAGGTAAATGCGTGGGTGGAGTCTTGTGAGACACAATTTTAGGATCTTGAAACCAAAGTGTAGTTTGAACATGAAGTGGCCATCCCCCAGTGGAACCTTTAAGCACAAATCAGAAGAGCTGTCCAAAAGGGGTGCTATGTATTTGGAAATCAATAATTAGGTATATTATCAAATGGATTAAGGCAAATGAAGAAGATAAAATGAAGGTTCATTCACAGGACAGGTCACTTCTAGACAGTGGGTATCAAGGACAGCT
The DNA here is from genome assembly GCF_900497805.2 of Vombatus ursinus. Taxonomy (NCBI): domain Eukaryota; kingdom Metazoa; phylum Chordata; class Mammalia; order Diprotodontia; family Vombatidae; genus Vombatus; species Vombatus ursinus. Next base: position 59,940,647 of record NW_020954590.1, read on the forward strand.
TCCCAAGTGAGGTCATATTTGCATTTAGTTTAAGTTTTAATAAATAGGTATTTTGATTGGTCATATTTTAAAATACCAGATCATTCTTTGAGGTTTACTAGTAATATTTCTATTGGTTCATGACAACCTGTGACCTAAGTGTTGTGTGAAAGAAAACAGACTATTAAAATGTAAATCCAGAAAGATCTTTCATAGGTGCTTGAATAATCTGAGTCTCAAACATAACGGAGCATAGGATAATTGGACCCAATTATCAAAAATAAGGAGGAAAAATTTCTGGAACAGAATTAACTTTAATCTTCAGAGGAACTGAACAATCACTCTTAGAATTTGTGACAAAGGAAGGCTGAAAAGATTCTGACATGTACCCTAGGATTTGAGAGAAAAGATTTCAAAGGGTTTAGAAAAAGGAGAATTTGAACTTCATGTATTAAAATTATCCAGGTGAAGTCAGCCCAGGCAAGAAAAGAAGGTCCCAAGAAAGGTATTCTAAGAATACAAATAGAAAACAAATTCCAAAGGGGAAGTTAGAGTAGTTTTCTAAAGGAATCATTGTTTCTGCATAGGGAACTCACTGACCACCATAGATTTTAACAAGTTATTAATGAAGTAAAAGTTTGCTAATGTAGGGTGCATATCAAAAGCATAGAATAGTCTATAAAAATGGATTGAGTAATACTAAGCTCAGAATCACACTCTGAATGAGTTAAGGCTGATGAAAAATGCTATGGACCTCAAAAATAGAGTCCTTTTTCTGGCTTGGTTTGGTTTTTTATTTGCTTTTAGTTTTATTTGTGAAAAGTGGAGGGTCAGGGGAATGATAGGACCACACTTTAGGGTGAATAGGGAAATGGGACATAAAGATGAAAGGTGGGCAGAACTGTATAACTTATATTTTGTTCTCTGTGGTTTTATTTATTTGTTTACTTCTGTATTGCCAAGAAAAATTAACTCTGTATTGGAAAGGAGAGAACAACAATAAAATGGCTGCTTGGGAACTAAAATCAAGGTAATCAGAAATGGAAGAGTACTAGTTTCAAGGCCCAGATGAACTAAACTGTAGCCTAATGAAATCACTTCAGTTAGGATTGTTGAGCTAGTGTCAGTGGTCTTTGCAAGATTAGAAAACAGAAAGGGTATGAAGGGACTGAAGACAGGCAATTATCCTAATTTCTTTTTAAATAAAGAGAGAGAAAGAAGCCAGGCATGGACTTCAATTATTGGCAAAATTATTGAATGTATTATTAAATAAATAGTTAATTAGCTTATAGAGGAAAAAAAAAAGAAGTGATCACATATAGGCAGCTCAGCTTCTTAGGAAGCTGTCCTTTGTATCCACTGTCTAGAAGTGACCTGTCCTGTGAATGAACTTTCATTTTATCTTGAAGTTATGCCTGACTAACCTAAGTTTTGTTTTGTTTTGTTTTAGGAGTTACTAGGATTACTAGATAATAGATTCTAGGAATGCTACAGAGATGGTTTTCTAAATTGTAGCAAAGCATTTGACAAATCCTCTAGTAATTCTTTTGTACAAGATGTGAGTAAAATAATGACAGTATAATTAATTAGATTGATAACATTGAAATTCAACATACAGAGTAATCATTAATGATTTAGTCTCGAATCATTAGAGATCTCTAGTAGTTTCTCTTAGAGATCCATGTTTGTCTGGAGATATTCAAATAAATGCTGTATGACCACATTTCAGGTTATTGATAGAGGAATTGTAAGGCTATATGAGCACATAACAGATTGGGGTAGAAGAAATCCTTGTTCATATATGCATATGAATAGCTGTCCTCTGAAATTCCTTTCAGTGTTAATAATTTATAATTCTGTGAATGTTTTCATTTTTTTTTCTTATACTCCCTATTAGAGTTACACTAATCCTCCAGGTCCACAATTCACAGAATCATAGAATCTCAATGAGAAGGAATCTCAGAGACCATCTAGTCTAACCTAAAATTGAATAGAAATTCCATGTACAACATATCCAGAAGTGATCACTGCAATTATGTTAAAAACTTTGCTGAGGTCTTCTGTCTCTATATAATTTCCATTTGTGGTGGTTATTTTTGTTTTCTTGAGGCAAAGCATAAGTTTATTCCCTCTTATACATCACAGACCTTCAAATCTTTAAGACAATCATTATATCCCCATTCAGTCCTCTACTCTTCAGGCAAAACAACCCTAGTGTTTCAACTCTTTGTCATGAGGTATGTCCAATAAGGTCGTTAATAACTAGTCAAATCTCCTACAAATTCTTTCTAGATTATCAGTGTACTTCCAAAAATATAGTACCTGTAACTGAACTCAATGTTACCAACGAGTAACAATGAGATGAGTAAAATGGTACTAGTATCCTACTAGTCATGAACACCATATTTATCCAAATGCAGTTCGATGTTGTATTAGCTTTTTAACCACTATATTACTCTGTTAATTTACATTTGGTTTAATATCCACTTAACCTACCTCCATCTTTTTTTTTCTTTTTCAGGTGAACTACTGTTTACCTCTCTTTTCTCTATCATGTCTTTCTGAGGTTAATGTTTTATTGTTTTTTTATATAAAACTTTTTATACAAAATGTAAAACTTTACATTTATTACTATTTAATTTACTGCTAATAATTTCCATCTAATGTTCTAAGCTGAGATGTCAAATGTGTGGTTCACAGATTCCCCAGTGCAGTCAAACATATTAAAATATAATTACTAAATATTTAACAGTATAAATACAAAAAAACACAGCAATATTTAAAACAAAGTCAATATCAAGCCCTTGGAGACTCATATACAAATTAGTGGCCCCTGTTTCTATTTGTTTGACATCACTGTTCTAGCTTGTGAAGATTTTAAAAAAAATTGTTATCCCACATATTAGCAATGCTTTCAGATTTCTGCACTTTTCAAATTTGAAGAGTATCTTATTTACAAAGAATGTCTGCTCACTAGCCCCATTACACAATTATTTTCAAGTCATGGATCCATAGGGCACTGTGGAAGAGACTTCCTGCCAAGTTGTCATTATTCCTAAGAAACCACATCTTAACAAATTTAGAATTGATAAATATAGGACAATGCTGAGTAAAGTTTGGCTGGAATACAGTGGACATGAAAAAAAGCATGAAGTAAGTTATAATATTATATGGGACATCATCTTCCACTCTAAATATGACTGAAACTGTTTCTTTTCTTTTTCTTTCTGGTGATAGTAGAGTTAATCCCAAAATTTCCTTTCAACTTATCACATTCTTTTCTACTTTATATTGCCTTAGTTCATTTATCCTGTTTCAAGTTACAATGAATTGTGAGGCAAAGTGGTGGATTGAAATGTCTCAGAGCCACAGAACCCGTGTATAAATCTCAGTTGTTTTTTTTTTTTAATATTGACTTACAACAAATCATTTAACTTCTCTGGCCCCCAATTTTCTTGTCTATACAAACTGAGATATGAACATTGATGATCTCCAAATTCCCTTACTACTAGAAATATAATGTGGAATGTAGTGCATCTTATTATAAATTTCAACTTTGCCTTAGAATTCCATGGTTCAATTTGTTACCATCAGAGGAACTACAGCTCTCCAAGCTTTTTGCCATCTGCTAATTATGTGCAAGAATAATTGTGGCCTATCTGCTAACTTCCTAGATGAATATATGTGTGTGTGTGTGTGTGTGTGTGTGTGTATATATGTATGGATGGATGCATATGTGTATATATGTGTATGTGTGTGTGTATTCTTTGCACACAAGTTTATAATAGAAAGCATCCACATTAAGGAGGCAGTATTGCTAAACCAGCCATTCTCTCTGGGGAGACCCAAATTCAAGCCAGCAGAGAAACATAGTAAGAGAATTATGTTAATATCAACTAATGGTCTTCTGAAAGTCCAGGAAGACAAAGAAAGCTTTTGAAGGAGGACTAGTCAAAATGACTCTTCCCTCACTTTAAGAAAAGATAGAAATGATAATATGATTAATAACTCCATAGTTACTTGGTAGGCCCAGTGATAAAACTAGAAAGGGCAAGATAAAGAAGTTATCTGTGTATTACTGAGGGAACAGGTTGGTTCTATGAATAATAATAATAATTTTAAAAATAAGAATTCTAGAGGATTGACTGACTTATGTGTTTGTTGATTTTGAATGGACAGATTTACATCCAGCCCTAACTCCAGTTGATTTTTTTTTCTCACCCCCCACCCTGTCAGCTTCAGCATCTCTAGAAGCAGAGATCCCGGTAAGAGACATTCCATCTAGCAATTTGTTAGTCAATTCAAGAGAGTTTCAGGCACAACTGAGAAAGCACATACCAATTATCTAGACAGAGATACAGAGCCAGTGACTTGAGGGTAGAAGCAACTTCAAAGCCTATGACTTGGCAGAGGATTAGACTGAAGAATTAGTACTGCCAATCAAGAGGCAAGTTATGTGAGAATACCACAAGAAGAAAAAAGGCATTAACATCCTATAGTACTGGAGGGGTAAACTGAGTTGGCCATATATGCTTCTTAAATAATGCCCTCACTGCCACAATACTCTGTGTCTAATTTTCCAACAAATATTGTTAATTAGTCAACTAACATTTATTACGTGCCTCTTATGTGCCATGTTCTGCCATTATTTTGATGATACAAAGAAAAGAAAAAAGAAAACTGAACAAAATAGTCCCTGCTTCAGGGAGCTAACAGTCTAATGGGGGAAATAATTTCCAAACAAGTATGTACAAACAAGATAGGTACTGGAAAATTGTTAGTGGCAGGGGTGAGGGAAGCTTCAGAATGAAAACAATAAAATTAAGGAAGACTGGGAATGGTTTGTTACAGAATGTGATACACTGTAGCTGTGACTTGATGGAAGTCAGGGGAAGCTAAGATGCAGAAATGTGTAGTGGAGAGATTCAGGCATAATGGAGATGCAGGGAAATTTCTTTTTTTTTGTTGGAGACAGTAACCCAGGTAATAGTCTCCTTCTAGGAAAGTAGATTAGAAGAGGTTGTATATATGCAGAGGAGGGGGAGGAGACTGTGTATCCTAATTCATACACACACACAGACACACACACACACACACACACACACACACACATACACACACAGAGGATGTTAGCACAGAGGCCACAGTTATACTTGTACATAATTAGCAAGTGGCAGAAAGCCTGGAGAGCCATAGTTCCTCGGATGGTCACAAATTGAACCACGGAATTCTAAGGCAAAGTTGTAATTTATAATAAGACCCACTGCATTCCAAATTATATTCAGAGTAAGTAGTAAGGGAATTTAGAGATCATCAATGTTCATATCTCAATCTGTATAGACAAGGAAATTGAGAGCCAGAGATATTAAATGATTTGTTCCATTGTTCTGTCTTTGACCACCTTTGGACTATATGAATAGAAGAGGGATAACTGGGTCAAAGATAACAAATAGTTTATTAATTTTTCTTACATGATTCCACATTTTTCCCTAAAGAGTTTGAACAATTTACAACTCCATCAATAATGTATTTGTGTTCCCACTGCCTATTTCTAGTGAACAATTTTCCAAAAAAAAAAAATTGTGTGAAGAAAAATTGTAGTTATTTAAATTTACATATCTCCATATTTATTTTAATTATTCAAATAGTGTTAAAGCTTTACATTTTTCTTTTGAAAAGTAATTGTTCCTATTCTTTTACTATTTAGGTGGCAATTATTCTAACAAATATATTTATGTCAATTCCTGACATCACTTAACAATCAAACTTTTATTAGATATTTTCCTTGACAAGATTTTGTTCATTCTCACTCAAGAGCTCCTCTTAATCTAGTTGCATTGATTTTCTTCAAATACTTTTAAATTTATATTCTGGAAATGATATGTTTTGCCATTTGTGATCTTCTCTGTCCCTTTTTTTTATGAATTTTCACAACCATGCCTGTAAAAGGTATATCCTTAAGTCTTCCTTTAAATTTTTACAAAGTGATCTTTTAAATTTAAATAGCTGATCCATTTGAAGTTTGTTTTGTTATACAGTGCAAGATTATGAGCTATTCCTATTACCCCCCAAAATACTTTTCACTTTATACTATTCTTTATACTATTCTCAAAAGTTTTTGTCAAATGGAAAGCCCTACCATGAGTAGTTTGTATTTCTAGTCTACTGTATTCACTTAATTTATGGTTTTGTTTGCCTTTCTAGTCTGTTCTACTAATTCAGTTATCTGTCATTTAATAAGTAGTATATAATTTCAATGCTTGATGTTTATAATATAATTTGAGGTTTGATATTATCAGGCAACTTTTATCCCTACTATTAAGAATTCCCCTTAATAATCTAGAACTTTTGTTCCTCCCAAAATGTGACATATATATTTTTAAAAATCACAAAAATGCAAATGTGCACATATAATTTTTGAGATATGTGCATATTTAATAATTATGATTTTTAGATAATATTATATTGTGTGCATATGGCATCATACAAGAAATGACACAAGTGATTAGAAACTTTTTAAAACTTTGGGTACACAATCATAGATATTATAAATGAAAAAAATGAATGAAATATTTTTATATACCATATTTCATAGAAAATATTTAGGTTCCTTAATTTCTGCATAGTTTTTAAAAATATTACCTACATCAAGTTGAAATTTATCAATGAGATTCATTTTCACATTTCATGTTTTGTTTGTGGTATTAATAGGTAGTAATCATCATTGTTTTTGGTGAAGTTATATTTATTAAGGTTAATTTATTTAGTGAGGATTCCACACTGAGGTCCTAGTCAATTCTTCATTGTTTCAAAGAGAAGAACCTGTGGTTTAGATGGCTATTATGGGGGAATGAAAGCTCATACAAACTGTCCTGCACTTGAAGAATTCAAGTAGAGATCCAATAGTGGAACCATATCTTTCCTCTGCAGACCAGATTTCCTATAGTTTAAAAAAAATGAATTTATTTTGATTTATCAACAATCACTTCCATAAGCTTTTGAGTTTTAAGTTTTTCTCTCCCTCCCTCCCCAAGGTGGTATACAATCTGATGTATGCTATACATATACATTCCTATTGAATATATTTTCACATTAGTCATGTAAGTAAGAATTAGAACCAATGGGAAGAACCACCAGAAAGAGGAAATAAAACACAACAGAAGAAAAAAAATATAACCAATACTATGCTTCAATCTGCATTCAAACTCCATGGTTTCTTCTTTGGATTTGGATAGCATTTTCCATCATGAGATCTCTGAAGGTGTCTTAGATCTTTGCATTGCTGAGAAGCAAATTTCCTACAGTTTTTTGATAATCCCTGACAGTGTGGGCAGAAAGTGATTATTACTATTATTTGTTTATTTATTTATTTTCTGTCTTAGTAACTCATGAGAACTACCTCCTAAGGAATGGAAGAATCTTGATTTTCAATCGAGAAAGTAGTAATGAAATCACTGATCCTTGAACTATCAGAATTTCACAAAGGAAATTTCTAAGACTTAAAAACAAAATTGAACCCATAGTGCTTGCCCTAAAGGTAAGTGCTAGCTTTTTTTTACAATGAGATAAAACTTGCCACCACAATCAAATATTTTCAGAGAATCTACATTGATTTTTGTGGGAGGTAAAGCCAAGATCATTTTAGAGCCTCCCGTTGAAGCACACCATTGAAATCACAACAATTCCTTCTACACATATATTTAGCAGCAAGAGAGCAATAACAGTAGTAAAGAATCTGACCTTTCATTAACAGGTGCTTTAAAAAATGATAGAAAACACATTTCTAGTTTCTCTCTAATCTTTTTTTCTGCTATTTCTTATCTATGCTCGTACCTAGAGTGATGAGGCATTATATTATTTTTGATCTCCAGTACTGAAGGTACAAAAAAATAGCACTACAGTTTTCATTCTGGTAAGTATCAGAATGAGAACAAACTCTTTCTTTCATTTCAATTCAACAATTTTATTAAGCATCTATTATGTGCAAGGCACTGTGAGAGATAATATTGCTTAGTGGATAGTGAGGTAGCCTTGGAGTCAGAAACACCTGGATTCAAATACTGTCTCTTAAACATACTGGTTGACTGACCCTGGGCTAATATTTTAATATTCTTAGCCAACTCTGAGGACATAATTTCCTGAAAAGCTATATGTCAGTATTTTTGGAATAGGAAGTGCTTTCTCTCCAAAAGGAAGCTTCATGTACCAATGAAATCACAAGTTGGGAACTTCCCTCAAAAAAAAAAAAAGATACTATGCAAGGCACACTGTTAATTACTAAGGAATCAAAGATAAAAATAAAATAATCCCTGCCCTCAAGCAGCTTAGATTTTTTACAAAGTAGAATTTGGTACAATCAATGTAGAGCCTCAAAAACTGGTCTATTTATTTTTGTCTTTATGTATTTTTTGTGTTTACTATTGTTATTGACATGTTGTGCTACATTGTGTATGTAAGTCCAAACCACAGAGGAACAGTGGAGTTACCTCAATTTTTTTAGTCTGACAAGAAGGATTTTTTTAAGGCTAAAAAATTCTTCTGGACCCAGATCTTTATGTGCATCATAATTCCTAAGATATTCTTAAGGATGGTATTCCTCTAAGGTTCCCTAGAACATTTTGACCATCATAAATGTTCATTATATTTATCTCCTCTTTTTGTTTTCTTTTACCTATTCTTTTTTGCCTATGTCTCTTCCTCTCTATCTCATCTTTCATCTCTCTCTTTTTCTCTGCCTCCTTTCCTCATTTTCCTCTCTTCAATCCTAATTATTTTCATTTGGATCTATCAGTGCATTTGTCTAAATCTTTTGGTCCATGCATATTTATGTCCCCCCAAATGCTCATGTATCTGTGGCTTCTTGTTTTAATATATTTGTCTTTATTCTGTTCATCCCATTTCTATGTCCCTTCCAATTGGTACTTTTTATCTTTTTTCCATACAGACTTTGGGAGAATGTTGAGTACTTCATGGTCCAAGGTTCATCTTAGTCTTTGTCATTTCTATGTATACCGTGAACAGAAAGACTGAAAGATTGTTGCTGCATTTTGATATCGATAGTGACCTAGAGTAATGATAGATTAAGTAACTTGCCCAGGGCAATGCCTCCTCTGTTCTTCCCCTTAAAATAAATTGTCCTCATCTTTTAAGGTTCAACAAACATCCCATTTTCTTCCTGAAGCCTTCTTTAACTGCTACATTCAATAGCAGGCTTTCTATTCTATGGGCTTATTAAATCTCAGTGCAGTAGCTTTGCAAGTAATTGTTCTTTAGTTGCACCTCACATTAGCTTCTTTTCTCTAGTGAGATCACAAGTTCTTTGAAGATAGGGACTAAGCCTTACCAGTATTTGTTGTTCTTCATAAATCCTAATGATGTTGGGTACTTTACTACATAGATTTTCAAGAAATACTTGTTTCCTTAATTTTCATTAGTTTTACCCTTTTAAAAAATATTTTATTATTTATTTTTCAACATTCTTTTCTTTTTAAATTTTGAGTTCCAACTTCTCTCCCTCCCTCACACCCCCCTCACCTACTGAGAAGACAAGAAACATAATATCAATTATACGTGTGAAATCATGGGAAACATATTTCAATATTAGCCATATTTCAAAAAAAAAGAAAAAAAAAACTAAAGCATATTAGATTCTGGTCCAGCTCTTTATTTTAATTCTGTATATGTCTTTTTGTTTCCAGTATGTCTCTTGTCAACAAGATATTGCTGGATTCTGGTTTCTAATCCATTTTATTATCCTCTTTTGTTTTATGAGTGAGCTCATCCCATTCACATTATGAGTATAATTCAGTCGTTCAGTCACATCTGACTCAGCAACCTGGTGGACCACATCATCTATGGAGTTTTCCTGACAAAGATACTGGAGGGTTGCCATCACCTTCTCAAATGGATCAAAGCAAACAGAAGTTAAGTGACTTGTCCAGAGTTAAAAACTAGTAAGTCTCTGAAGCCAGATTTGAACTCAGATCTTCCTGACTTCAGGCTCAGTGATCTATCCACTGAGCAATCTGGCTGCCTCCTGATAGGATTAGTTGCTATGTATTTCCCTCCATCCCCTTTTCTTTTGTTTCCTCCTCTCTCTCTTTTTATCCTGTCCCTCCTCAAAAGTATGTTGCTTTCAAGAACTGCCTCCCCCAATCTATCCTCCTTTTCATGTTCCTTTTCTCTTATTCCCTACCCCTCCTATTTCCCTATTGCCTAAGTTATATTTCTATATACAACTCAGTGTGTGTGTGTGTGTGTGTGTGTGTGTGTATTGTCTTCCTCTCTTAACCAATTCTGATGAGAATGAGGTTCAAACATTGGCTGCCATTTTCCTTTCCACTGAAAAGCTTTTCCTTGAATACCTCTTTTATTTGAGAAAATTATTCTTATTCCTTCTCTCCCTTCCCCATTCTCCCAGTGCATCCCTCTTCCTCAACTTTTCATTTTTGGGGGAGATCACTTCAACATAATTGACCATCTCATTGACCAACATAATCAAGGCCATCTTTCTATGTAAACACTTTTTAACTGCCCTAATAATAATGAAGTTCTTAGGACTTAGATGTGTCATCTTCCCATATATGAAGGTAAACCACTTAACTTAATGGAGTCCCTTATGATTACTCTTTTATGTTTACCTTTTTATTCTTCTCTTGAATCTCGTGTTTGAAGGTCAAATTTTCTATTCAGCTCTGGTCTTCTCATCAGAAATGCTTAAAATTCCTCTATTTCTATTTTTTTTTACCCCAGAGACTATACTCAACTTGGCTGGTTAGGTTATATTTGCTTATAATCCTAACTCCTCTGACTTCAAGAATATTATATTCCAAGTAATCCACTCCTTTAACATGGAAGCCACTAAGTCTTGTGTGATCCTGACTGTTGTTCCATATTTGATTTTTTTTCTTGCTGCTGGAAGTATTTTCTCTTCAACCTGAGAGAACTGGAATTTGTTTGTAATATTTCTTAGAGTTTTCATCCTGGGATCTCTTTCAGGAGTTGATTGGTGGATTTTTTTTCTATTTTTATTTTATCCTTGGGAACAAAGATATCAAAATAATTTTCCTTTATAATTTCTTGAAATAGGCTCTTTCTTTGATCACAGCTTTCAGATAGCCTAATAATTCTTAAATTACATCTTCTTGATCTATTTTCCAGGTTGGTTTTTTTTTTCCAATGAGAGACATTTTACATCTTTTTTCTATTTTTTATTCATTTGACTGTTTTATTATTTCTTGATGTCTCATGGAGTCACCAATTCTAAGTTTTTAAGAATTACTTTCTTCATTTAAATTTTGTACCTCTTTTTTTCCATTTGGCAAACTCTGTTTGTTTGTTTGTTTTTAAGATGTTCTCTTCATTGGATTTTTGTGCCTCTTTTACCAAGCTATTAATTCTCCTTTTGTAATTTTATTCCATCACTCCCATTGCTTTTCCTTATTTTTCTTCTACTATTCTTATTTCTTTCTAGACTTTAGGTCCAAACAACATTATTCTTTGAAGGGTTCTGTTTGTTTGTTTTTGTAACTGTTTTCCCATTGTTGTCTTCTGATTTTATGTCTTGGTCTTCCCTGCCACCCTGGTAGCTATTAATGGTTAATTTTTTGAGCTCATTTTCCTGCCTATTTTGTTTTTTGACTTTGAACTTTATGTTACAGTTGGCCTCTGCTTTTCTGAGGTTGGGGAGGCACTGTCTCAAGCTTTGGGCTTTTTCGTGCTATTTTTTTTTCACAGGTAGTCCTGGGAGTCTGTTATTTTTTGGTGTTTCCATGGTGGTGTGACCCTGGGAGAGGTATAGTCACTGTTCTCCTGGTCTGCCCTAGTGGTATGCTCTGGTCTTTACCCCCTAGTCCCCTGGCAGCTTCAAGTATTAGAGCTTCTCTTTGCCTTGGAACTGTGATTAGGACTATTACTCCCTTGTGACCATCCACAAGAGCTCCTCTCCACCCTGGAACTGTGAACCTGAACTGCATATAAGCAATAGGGCTGCCAAATACTACCAGCTGTATCCAGTACCAGAAAAGGGTCTCTTACTTCATTACAATATCTGAATTCAGAGCTCCCAGATTTGCAGCAGCAGCTCTTGCTACTGCTTCGCCCGTGGACTCCAGACAGTCCTCTACCCCAGTCACATATGTTTCTCCTTCTAACTTTTTAAATTTTCTTAAGCCAGAGAAATGTCTCAACCTGACCATTTGTTGGTTCTGATGCTCCAAAGTTTCATTTGAGGTGTTATTTTTAAATTGTTCAGAGGGGAATCTTGAGAGAGTTCAGCTGGTGGCTACCCCTAATTTGTCATCTTGGCCAATTTTCATGAATTTTAAACAGCCAGTAGCATAAATGCAATAGAAATACAATGGAAAGACAAGGCTAGAAAATTAAGCCTTATTAAGTGCTTACCATGTGCAAGACCTTACACTGACCTCTGGGAATATAACCAAAAGTCATGGGAAAGTAAGACAATCTCTTTCCTCGAGAAGTTTATATTCTAATGGGGGACAATGACACATAAAAGAGAGCTGTCAAATAAGCAAACATATTTAAGGGTAGTGGAATATGTGTACATTATTTTTTTCAGTAGTTATAGCTACTCAGTATCTGGATTTGACTTTTTCAGAAGTCATCTAATTGTCTGGTGTTGCAGAGAATTGTCTCAAAGACATTCTTTATGTCTCTAAACACTAATTCACAAGTTCTTGTATAATTCAGACAAAACTTTACATGTACTTTCTTAAGTAAGAGAATGATGCAATTAAAAGCCCAGATGTTTATTTCTCTGCCTCTGGCAGGAGGCCATGTAGTATCCCCTTCATTGATGATATACCACAGTGTGTCTCTCGTTTTCTAATAAGAAAAGTATTATTACACCAAGCCTAAATCTGGTAGTATCAGCCAATTTTCTCTTTTCTTGTCCTCAGTTAAAGAGCAGCTGCTTACAATCTTTGCAGTTCATCAGGCCGTTAATTTAGATTTTAGCAGTTTAATCCATGCCCCTAAAGTCACAGTAACATTTCATCAATTAGTATTTATTGGGTACAGGTTAATTAAAAAAAAAAGACATTCTCTGTTCTCAAAGAGATAGATGCATCCCTTATACTCAAGGACAACCATTGACAAAGACACAAAGAAACAAGGTTTAATTAAACAACTAAATACAAAAGAAGGGACTATAGGGAACTTTCTAGTTCTCTGCAAATCAAAGTATAAAAAATGGCATTGATTATAAGAAGAAAGAAGAAAAATCCATTTTATAAGGTGAAAAAAGTATCTTATAGCAGCACCAGTACATCTTAGGAAGTCAAGGATAACAAGCGTTCTCTCTATTAGGACATGTATATTACAGAAGCTTGCTATTGTTCTTTCCTGACAAATTGTGGGCCTCTTTGGGTCAATATTACCTACGGAAAGTCATTCCCCAAGGTACTATCACTATGGCACCCCTCTCACCAATCAGGTCTACCCTCAACACCATTAAAGGCATGGGCTGAACTCTGTGGAGTAGAGTGTTACCCTTTCTCTCTGCCTAATATATTTCTTGGTCAATATTTTTTGTTTGTTTTTACACTGTCTCTACCCCTTGTTGTTCCACCAAATGAATTTACTCTTTGAACAAACATTCCTCTACCTGGCAATAGTATTTGAATGGTTTAAATTTGGTCTCCTGATTTAGAAAGAATTTTTTTCTGTATGAATCCCTCTAGATTTCAGGGATCCTCTCTTCTTCCTTAGACAATATTTCACAATTTAGTTTTTCCCCTTCCTTCCAACCATTAAAACTTACAAGTCCTAAGCCCCATTCTATGAAAATCCTACTTTCTATTTTCCAAGATATAACCAACCATACAATAAAGATTCTATACTAATGTGAACTTGGATTTTTAGCATTAATATTACCTTCTATTTCTCTTCTAGAAAATGCAACACAGAAGATAGGCATTGAAGTTGGTCTAATTCAAGTCAGGATCCAAAAGATAGTGGTCAATTCACAACTAAGAATGTGATTTGAGGAATACTGAGACAAGATACATTCAAGGAATTAATTTAAAAGCTAAGCTATAGAAAAAAAAAATAAACAGGTTAGAACAAAAAGCAGGTCAAAATCAATTTAGCTAGGTTAATGACTAAAAGTCAAGGCAACTGGTTTGATTAGGAACACAAATGATAAATCAAGTACTGATTAAGCATTTATTATGTTCCAGGACCAGTAAATACTAGATGTTAATGATAAAAAAGACAAAAAGGAAATTCCGTGCCTTCAAGAACTATTGGGGAAAACAAGTACACATATAAATAGGTATTATATCTATATCTATATCTATATCTATATCTATATCTATATCTATATCTATA